>NC_056728.1:1338394329-1338431829 GCF_019279795.1 Protopterus annectens | reverse complement strand
TGCACACTGTGAAGGATTAGAATGCATTTCTCATGCAGACTGTGATTGATTAGAATGCATCTCTTATGCACACTGTAAAAGATTAGAATGCATCTCATTTACACTGTGAATGATTAGAATGCATCTGTTGTCCACACTGTGAAGGATTAGAATGCATCTCTTATTCACACTGTGAAGGATTAGAATGCCTTACTCGAGCACAATGTAAAGGAATAAACTGCATCTCTTATGCACACTGTGAAGGATTAGAATGCATCTCTTATGCACACTGTGAAGGATTAGAATGCATCTCTTATGCACACTGTAAAGGATTAGAATGCATCTTGTGCACACTGTGAACGATTAGAATGCATCTCTTGTGCACACTGTAAAGGATTAGAATGCATCTCTTGTACATACTGTGAAGAATTAGACTGCGTCTCTTATTCACACTGTAAAGGATTAGAATGCATGTTGTGCACACAGTGAAGGATTAGAATGCATCTATCATGCAGACTGTGACAGATTAGAATGCAACCCTTCTGTACACTGTGATGGATTAGACTGTATCTCTCGAGCACAATGTGAAGGATTAGAATGTATCTCTTGTGCACACTGTGAAGGATTAGAATGTATCTTTTGTGCTCACTGTGAAAGATTAGAATGCATCTCGTGCACACAGTGAAGGATTAGAATGCATCTCGTGCACACTGTGAAGGTTTAGAATGCATCTTGTTCACACAGAGCCTTAACAACAAATGTCTCCATCTACAAGCCTGGATTAATCACAATAAACCCGACATCCTAGCCATCTCTGAAACCTGGCTAAAACCCCATACCACTGACTCTGAAATATTACCTCCTGGTTACCACATCCTCAGAAGTGACCGTTTAAACAAAAAAGGTGGTGGCTCTGCCATAATTTACTCTAATCATCTCTCTCTAATACCCCTTCAAATTCCTAGCCCTAATTTCACAAACTCCGAAATCACAGTTAGCCTTCTCCAATTAAATAAACACAAGAATATCTGCTTTATATCTTTATATATCTCCCCTGGCAACAATATCTCCACCCTTGAAGATATTCTATACTGGTCCTCAACTCAAATAAAATATGAAACATATATTCTAGGCGATGTCAGTATCGACTGGAATAAAATCATCTCACCATCACCCTCACTTTCCATTAACCTTCTAAACTTCACCCAAGTAATCTCCTCAACTACTCGCCCTAACAAAAACCACCCCCAGGGTCCATCTTAGACTGGATTCTAGTCTCCCATCCAAACAAAATCACTCTCAGTGGCACTATCCCTGACACCTTCAGTGACCATCTCCCTGCCTTCATCCATCGATCAAACAGCTCCACCCAACACCAACACCTCTACATTCAAACTCGTAACCTCAGTAACTTTAACCCCTTAATTTTCTTTAACATCTTCAAACAAATCAACTGGCAACCTCTAAATATCCTCCCATTTGACAATGCTGTTGAACACTTCAATTCCATCTTCCTAGATACTCTCAACTCCCTAGCCCCTCTAAGAAATAAGCGAATCAAAACTAACTCTGCATCATGGTTGACCAAAGAAACTAAACAAATCATGCGTCATAGAGATAAGTCCTGGAAGCTCTACCAGAAAAATAAACTATCCTCTACCTTACTTCGATACACCCAACTCCGCAATCAAGTAAAGAAACTTATTACCAAAGACAAAAAAAACTACTATATTAAACTTCAGTCCAATAACAATAAAAACCCTAAACAATTTTGGAAATCAGTCAATTCCCTTCTTCATCCCGGATCTCAATGCAACCCCTGCCCCAACCCTAATCTATCTGACAATGAACTTAGCTCCCACTTCAATACCTTCTTCACTGAATCCATAGCTAAACTAACCAAAACGTTTCCTAATAACAACCTACCTAACTTCCTTTCCTCTCCACCCAGCAACCCAAACAATAATCCCCTCAATTTCAATTTCAAACCTGTATCCACATCTTTTATAAAAAAGCTTCTCTCCAAGCTAAAGCCAGGTTCTAATGCCCCTGACAACATTCCCCCTTCCTTCCTCAAACATGCAGCTGAAGGTATCGCCCTGAGTCTTACGTACCCAAACTTTGGCATTCAGCCTACATCCTACCTCTTCACAAAGGAGGCAAAAACACCTCTATTTCTAACTTCCGCCCTATCGCCCTACTCTCTCCAATATCTAAGATTCTAGAGAAATGCGCCCACCACCAATTCTTACCCTATCTCATTCATAATCACCTCCTTACACCCACACAGCATGGCTTCCGTCCCGGCCACAGTACCATAACTGCACTACTATCCTTCTTAGAAACTATCAGTCAAGCTTGAGACTCTGGACTCATTGTATCCACAATATTGCTAGACCTTTCAAAAGCTTTTGACACCATCTCCCACACACACCTTCTTCATCATCTGGCTAATCTCAAACTCTCCCCAAACACTCTTTCCTGGTTCTCCAGTTACCTATCTGACAGATCTCAAGCAGTGAAATGGAAGAACTCATTCTCTTCCTTTTTGCCTACATCTACTGGCATTCCTCAGGGATCCATTCTTGGACCCATGCTTTTCAACATCTTCATAAACAACCTTCACATCTTCATCCCTGACACCACAGTCATCCAGTATGCAGATGACTCTACCTTGGTCTGCTCTGCCCCAAACCTTCCTGAACTCCAGACCAAAACCCAATTAGCCTTTACCACCACAGAGAACTGGATGTACCAACACCACCTTTCTCTCAACCCCAATAAATCCAAAATACTAATTTTTCTCACCTCCAAAGTTTCCTCTGTGGACAAAAACACTTTCAATGTTCTCAGCCAGACTAACACTGACATTGAAGTGGTCCCCTCTGCAAAACTCCTTGGCATCACCATAGACGAACACCTCAAATTTGATCTTCACATACAACATAACATAAAGAAAACCAACCAAAAGCTAGGTATGCTATATAGGAACAATCGCTTCCTTTCAAACTCCACTAGGCATACCCTGGCAACATCCTTCCTCCTACCTTCCCTTCTATATGGAGCCCTTCTCCTAACCAACTTGTCTGCTACCAACACCTCTAAGCTCGAAGCTTGCTATAATAAGATCTCTAAATTTGCCACCAAATCCAAAACATCAAGTCACCACTGCCACAGCCTTCGTTCACTGAACTGGCTAGAGCTCCCTAATCACCTAGACTATCTACAACTAACCACTGCTCACAAAATAATATTCTCCCCTAATAAATGCCCAGCCTTAAAGGACATCCTTCCTCCATACATCCCTAACAGATCACTGAGATCCGAAAACCAAAACCTAATCTCCATTAGTAAACCGAAACGACCAGCTGGCCAGCTTTTACTCTCCTTCTCACTAGGTAAAACATGGAACTCTCTGCCTACTTCACTTAGGAGTATACCCAACACTGAATCCTTCAAAACTCAACTTTTTCTTCACCTATCCTCCAAATGGAAATGCTCCTGCTTTCACCCCACTTAAATTCCATAGCGACCCCTAACTAAGCACTCCTACTCCTACTCCACTATACTCTCATACTTATTCTAATTTCTCAAAATAACTCCAACTAACAGACTTTAAGTGACTGTAAGCATATAAATATTGATTCAAAAAAAAAAAAAATCTGCCATCAAGTTCTCTGCAACTCTCAAATGTATTAACCCTACTTGTTTTTACAAACTATATTGTATGTATTTTTTCTTTGTAATCTTTATTTGCATTCTGTAACCTATATTGTATTATACTGTTCTTGGAGCTTTATTCTGTAACCTATATTGTATTATACTGTTCTTGGAGCTTTTCTCCCCGGGCCTCCACTGAAAATGGGCACTTCTTGGCCCAGTGGACTTCCCCGGTAATCAAACTGAAATAAATAAATAAATAAATATCTGTTGTCCACACTGTGAAGGATTAGAATGCATCTCTTATGCACACTGTGAAGGATTAGAATGCCTCTCTTGAGCACAATGTAAAGGAATAGACTGCATCTCTTATGCACACTGTGAAGGATTAGAATGCATCTCTTATGCACACTGTAAAGGATTAGAATGCATCTTGTGCACACTGTGAAAGATTAAAATGCATCTCTTGTGCACACTGTAAAGGATTAGAATACATCTCTTGTACATACTTTGATGAATTAGGCTGCATTTCTTATTCACACTGTAAAGGATTAGAATGCATGTCGTGTACACAGTGAAGGATTAGAATGCATCTATCATGCAGACTGTGACAGATTAGAATGCATCCCTTCTGTACACTGTGATGGATTAGACTGTATCTCTCGAGCACAATGTAAAGGATTAGAATGGATTTCTCTTGCACACTGTGAGGATTAGACTCCATCTCTTATGCATGCTGTTAAGGATTTGAATGCATTTTGTGAAGACTGTGAAGGATTAGAATGCATCTCTCATGCAGACTGTGATGAATTGGAATGGATCACTTGTGCACACTATGAAGGATTAGACTGCATCTCTTATGCACACTGTATAGGATTATAATGCATGTCATGCACACTGTGAATAATTAGAATGAATCTCCTATGCACACTGTGAAGGATTAGAATGTATCTCTTGAGCACAATGTAAGGTCAATATTAGATCATCGAAGTTTCAGAACTTTGAATGTTCTAATATCGTCCCCTAATAAGCGAAAGCTGAAAATAGTGAACTTTCAGAAAACCAAATTCTTTACTAGGGTAAGAATTTGGTTGTCCATTCCTGTCCCTTTGCTATTTTCAGCACTGTGGTAGAAAGTTACGGGTTGGGTTCAGGTAAGTGTGCGATTGTGTGGACATGAGAGTTAGGACGGGTTAGGTGAGTTAGGGTTAGGGCGTGGGTCAGGTAAGTGTGCGAATGTGTGGATGTGAGGGTTAAGGCGGGTTAGGTGAGTTAGGGTTAAGGCACCGGTAAAGTGTGTGTGCGATAGTGACGGACCTTAGGGTTAGGGTTTGGGTTAAGGTAAGTGTGTAGATAGTGGTGTATGTACAGTTTAGTGTACGGTTAGATGTAAGATTTTAGGTGTATATGTGTGGATTGCTGTTTGTTTGGTGTGTTTGTGTTGTGTGTATGTGTTTTGGAACAGCAAATTTATTTCCTAGGAAAAGATTCGCTGTTCTGAATTTTCGATGTTATCAGTTTTCGGTTACTAGGGGTTGATATTAGAACATTCGAAGTTCTGAAACTTCGATGTTCTAATATAGACCCCAATGTAAGGGATTAGAATACATCTCTTATGCACACTGTGAAGGATCAGAATGCATCTTGTGCACACTGTGAAAGATTAGAATGCATCTCTTATGCACACTGTGAACGATTAGAATGCATTTCTTGTGCATACCGTGTAGGATTAGACTGCATCTCTTATTCGCAATGTAAAGGATTAGAATGCATCTCATGCACACTGTGAAGGATTAGAATGCATCTCTTGTGCACACTGTGAAGGATTAGAATGCATCTCTTATGCACAGTGTGAAGGGCGAAAATGCATCTCGTGCACACTGTGAAGGATTAGAATGCATCTCTCATGCAGACTGTAAAGGATTAGAATGCATCTCATGCACATTGTGAAGGATTAGAATGTATCTCTTGTGCACACTGTGAAGGATTAGAATGTATCTTTTGTGCTCACTGTGAAAGATTAGAATGCATCTCGTGCACACAGTGAAGGATTAGAATGCATCTCGTGCACACTGTGAAGGATTAGAATGCATCTCGCTCACACTCTGAATGATTAGAATGCATCTGTTGTCCACACTGTGAAGGATTAGAATGCATCTCTTATGCACACTGTGAAGGATTAGAATGCCTCTCTCGAACACTATGTAAAGGAATAGACTGCATCTCTTATGCACACTGTGAAGGATTAGAATGCATCTCTTATGCACACTGTGAAGGATAAGAATGCATCTCTTATGCACACTGTAAAGGATTAGAATGCATCTCGTGCACACTGTGAAAGATTAAAATGCATCTCTTGTGCACACTGTAAAGGATTAGAATACATCTCTTGTACATACTGTGAAGAATTAGGCTGCATCTCTTATTCACACTGTAAAGGATTAGAATGCATGTTGTGTACACAGTGAAGGATTAGAATGCATCTATCATGCAGACTGTGACAGATTAGAATGCATCCCTTCTGTACACTGTGATGGATTAGACTGTATCTCTCGAGCACAATGTGAAGGATCAGAATTGATTTCTCTTGCACACTGTGAGGATGAGACTCCATCTCTTATGCATGCTGTTAAGGATTAGAATGCATTTCATGCAGACTGTGAAGGATTAGAATGCATCTCTCATGCAGACTGATGAATTAGAATGCATCTCTTGTGTACACTGTGACAGATTAGAATATACCTCTCAAGCACAATGTGAAGGATTAGAATGGATTTCTCTTGCACACTGTGAGGATTAGACTGCATATCTTATGCATGCTGTTAAGGATTTGAATACATTTTGTGAAGACTGTGAAGGATTAGAATGCATCTCTCATGCAGACTGTGATGAATTAGAATGGATCACTTGTGCACACTATGAAGGATTAGACTGCATCTCTTATGCACACTGTGAATAATTAGAATGCATCTCCTATGCGCACTGTGAAGGATTTGAATGTATCTCTTGAGCACAATGTAAGGGTCTATATTAGAACATGGAAGTTTCAGAACTTCAAATGTTCTAATATCGACCCCTAATAAGCAAAAGATGAAAATAGTGAAGTTTCAGAAAACCGAATTCTTTCCTAGGGAATGAATTTGGTTGTCCATTCCTGTTGCTTCGCTATTTTCAGCACTGTGGTGGAAAGTTACAGGTCGGGTTCAGGTAAGTGTGCGATTGTGTGGACGTGAGGGTTAGGGCGGGTTAGTTGAGTTAGGGTTAGGGTGCAGGTCAGGTAAGTGTGCAAATGTGTGGACATGAGGGTTAGGGCAGGGTAGGTGAGTTAGGGTTAGGGCGTGGGTGAGGTGTGTGTGCAATAGTGATGGACCTTAGGGTTAGGATATGGGTTAAGGTAAGTGGGTAGATAGTGGTGTATGTACAGTTTATTGTAGGGTTAGATGTAAGATTTTAGGTGTATGTGTGTGGATTGCTGTTTGTTTGGTGTGTTTGTGTTGTGTCTATGTGTTTTGGAACAGTAAATGTTTTCCCTAGGAAAAAACTCGCTGTTCTGAATTTTCGATGTTATCAGTTTTCAGTTACTGGGGGTCTATATTAGAACATTCGAAGTTCTGAAACTTCGATGTTCTAATATAGATCCCAATGTAAGGGATTAGAATGCATCTCTTATGCACACTGGAAAGGATTAAAATGCATCTCTTATGCACACTGTAAAGGATTAGAATGCATGTTGTGCACACTGTGAAAGATTAGAATGCATATCTTTTGCACACTGTGAAGGATTAGAATGCATTTCTTGTGCATACTGTGAAGGCTTAGACTGCATCTCTTATTCACAATGTAAAGGATTAGAATGCATCCCATGCACACTGTGAAGGATTAGAATGCATCTCTTGTGCACACTGTGAAGGATTAGAATGCATCTCTTATTCACAGTGTGAAGGGTGGGAATGCATCTCGTGCACCCTGTGAAGGATTAGAATGCATCTCTCATGCAGACTGTGAAGTATTAGAATGCATCTCGTATACACTGTGAAAGATTAGAATGCATCTCTCATGCACACTGTGAAGGATTAGAATGCATCTCTTGTGCACAATGTGAAGGATTAGAGTGCATCTCTTGTGCACACTGAAGGATTACAATGCATTTCTTATTCACACTGTAAAGGATTAGAATGCATCTCATGCACATTGTGAAGGATTAGAATGTATCTCTTGTGCACACTGTGAAGCATTAGAATGTATTTCTTGTGCTCACTGTGAAAGATTAGAATGCATCTCATGCACACAGTGCAGGATTTGAATGCATCTCATGCACACTGTAAAGGATTAGAATGCATCTCTTATGCACACTCTAAAGGATTAGAATGCATCTCATGCACAATGTGAAGGATTAGAATGGATTTCTCTTGCACACTGTGAGGATTAGACTGCATCTCTTATGCATGCTGTAAAGGATTAAAATGCATCTCATGCACACTGTGAAGGATTAGAATGCATCTCATGCAAACAGTGAAGGAATAGATTGCATCTTGTGCACCCTGTAAAGGATTAGAATGCATCTCATGCATACTGTGAAGGATTAGAATGCATCTCTCATGCAGATTGCAATGGATTAGAATGCATCTCTTGTGTACACTGTGACGGATTAGAAAGTATCTCTCAAGCACAATGTGAAGGATTAGAATGAACCTCTCGTGCACACTGTAAAGGATTAGAATGCATCTCTTATGCACACTGTAAAGGATTAGAATGCATCTCTTGCACACTTTGAAGGATTAGAATGCATCTCTCGAGGATAATGTAAAGGATTAGAATGCATCTCTTATGCACACTGTGAAAGATTAGAATGCATTTCTTGTGCACACTGTGAAGGATTAGAATGCATCTCTCGTGCACACTGTGAAAGATTAGAATGCATCTCTTGTGCACACTGTAAAGGATTAGAATGCATCTTGTGCACACTGTGAAGGATTAGAATGCCTCTCTTATGCACACTGAAAAGGATTAGAATGCATCTCGTGCACACTGTGAAGGATTAGAATCCATCTCTTTTGCACAATGTGAAGGATTAGAATGCATCTCATGCTCACTGTGAAAGATTAGAATGCATCTTGTGCACATTGTGAAGGATTAGATTTAATCTCATGCACAATGAAGGATTAGAATGCATCTCTTATGCACACTGAGAAGGATTAGAATCCATCTTTTATGCAAACTGTGAAGGTTTATAATGCATCTCGTGATCACTGTGAAAGATTAGAATGCATCTCGTGCACACTGTGAAGGATTAGAATGCATCTCGTGCACACTGTGAAGGACTAGAATGCATCTTTTATGCGCACTGTGAAGGATTAGAATGCATCTCGTGCAAACTGTGAAAGATTAGAATGCATTTCCTGTGCACACTGTAAAGGATTAGAATGCATCTTTTATGCACACTGTGAAGGAGTAGAATGCATCTCTCATACACACTGTGAAAGATTAGAATGCATTTCTTGTGCACACTGTGAAGGATTAGAATGCATCTCTTGTGCACACTGTGAAGGATTAGAATGCATCTAGTGCACACTGTGAAGGATTAGAATGCATCTCTTATGCACACTGTAAAGGATTGGAATGCATCTAGTGAAGGATTAGAATCCATCTCTTATGCAAACTGTGAAGGATTAGAATTCATCTCGTACACACTGAAGGATTAGAAAGCATCTCTTATGCGCTCTGTGAAAGATTAGAATGCATCTCTTATGCACACTTTGAAGGATTAGAATCCATCTTTTATGCACACTGTGAAGGATTAGAATGCATCTCGTGCTCACTGTGAAAGATTAGAATGCATCTCATGCACAGTGTGAAGGATTAGAATGCATCTTGTGCACATTGTGAAGGATTAGAATGCATCTCTTATGCGCACTGTGAAGGATTAAAATGCATCTCTTATGCACACTGTGAAGGATTAGAATGCATCTTGTGCACACTGTGAAAAATTAGAATGCATCTCTTATGTGCACTGTGAAGGATTAGAATGCATCTCCTATGCACACTGTGGAGGTTTAGTATCCATCTCTTATGCACATTGTGAAGGATTAGAATGCATCTCGTGCTCACTGTGAAAGATTAGAATGCATCTTGTGCACACTGTGAAGGATTAGAATTCATCTTGTGCACAATGTAAAGGATTAGAATGCATCTGATACACACTGTGAAGGATTAGAATGCATATTTTGTGTACACTATGAAGGATTAGAATTATCTGACATGTAGACTGTGAAGGATTAGAATGAATCTCTCATGCTCACTGTGAAGGATAAGAATGCATATCTCATGCAGACTGCAATGGATTAGAATGCATTTCTAGTGCACACTGTGACGGCTTAGAATGTATCTCTCGAGCACAATGTGAAGGATTAGAATGGACCTCTTGTGCACACTGTAAAGGATTAGAATGCATCTCTTATGCACACTGTAAGGGATTAGAATGTATCTTGTGCAGGCTGTGAAGGATTAGAATGCATCTTTTATGCACACTGTGAAGGATTAGAATGCATCTCTTGCGCATACTGTGAAGGATTAGACTGCATCTCTTATTCATACTGTAAAGGGTTAGAAT
Source organism: Protopterus annectens (assembly GCF_019279795.1). NCBI lineage: Eukaryota > Metazoa > Chordata > Ceratodontiformes > Protopteridae > Protopterus > Protopterus annectens. Next base: position 1,338,421,580 of record NC_056728.1, on the reverse strand, counting down.
GCATCTCGTGCACACTGTGAAGGATTAGAATGCATCTCTTCTGCACAATGTGAAGTATTAGAATGCATCTCTTATGCACACTGTAAAGGATTAGAATGCATCTCGTTCACACTGTGAAAGATTAGAATGCATCTCTTGTGCATACTGTGAAGGATTAGACTGCATCTCTTATTCACATTGTAAAGGATTAGAATGCATCTCGTGCACACTGTGAAGGATTAGAATGCATCTCTTGTGCTCACTGTGAAGGATTATAATGCATCTCTTGTACACACTGTAAAGGATTAGAATGCATCTCTTGTACACACTGTAAAGGATTAGAATGCATCTCTTATGCACACTGTGAAGGATTAGACTGCATCTCTTATTCACACTGTTAAGGATTAGAATGCATCTCATGCACACTGAAGGATTAGAATGCATCTCTTGTGCACACTGTGAAGGATTAGAATGCATCTTGTGCACACTGTGAAATATTAGAATGCATTTATTTTGCACACTGTGAAGGATTAGAATGCATCTCTTATTCACACTGTAAAGGACTAGAATGCATCTCGTGCACACTGTGAAGGATTAAAATTCATCTCTTATGCACTCTGTGAAGGATTAGAATGCATCTCGTGCACAATGTGAAGGATTAGATTGCATCTCGTGCACACTGTGAAGGATTAGAATGCATCTCTTTTGCACACTGTGAAGGATTAGAATGCATCTTGTGCACACTCTAAAGGATTACAATGCATCTCTTATGCACACTGTGAAGGATTAGTATGCATCTCTTATACACACTGTGAAGGATTAGAATGCATATCGTGCTCAATGTAAAAGATTAGAATGCATCTTTTGCACACTGTGAAGGATTAGAATGCATCACATGCACAGTGTGAAGGATTAGAATGCATCTCTTATGAATACTGTGAAGAATTAGAGTGCATCTCCTTCATACTGTGAAGGATTAGAATGCATCTCTTATGAGCACTGTGAAGGACTAGAATGCATCTCATGCACACTGTGAAGGATTAGAATGCATCTCTTATGACCACTGTGAAGGATTAGAATGCATCTCATGCTCACTGTGAAGGATTAGAATGCATCTCTTATGAATACTGTGAAGAATTAGAGTGCATCTCCTTCATACTGTGAAGGATTAGAATGCATCTCTTATGAGCACTGTGAAGGAATAGAATGCATCTCATGCACACTGTGAAGGATTAGAATGCATCTCTTATGAGCACTGTGAAGGATTAGAATGCATCTTGTGCACACTCTAAAGGATTACAATGCATCTCTTATGCACACTGTGAAGGATTAGTATGCATCTCTTATACACACTGTGAAGGATTAGAATGCATATCGTGCTCAATGTAAAAGATTAGAATGCATCTTGTGCACACTGTGAAGGATTAGAATGCATCACATGCACAGTGTGAAGGATTAGAATGCATCTCTTATGAATACTGTGAAGAATTAGAGTGCATCTCCTTCATACTGTGAAGGATTAGAATGCATCTCTTATGAGCACTGTGAAGGACTAGAATGCATCTCATGCACACTGTGAAGGATTAGAATGCATCTCTTATGACCACTGTGAAGGATTAGAATGCATCTCATGCTCACTGTGAAGGATTAGAATGCATCTCTTATGAATACTGTGAAGAATTAGAGTGCATCTCCTTCATACTGTGAAGGATTAGAATGCATCTCTTATGAGCACTGTGAAGGAATAGAATGCATCTCATGCACACTGTGAAGGATTAGAATGCATCTCTTATGAGCACTGTGAAGGATTAGAATGCTGCTTCTCTCTGCAGTAACCTTCAATTGACATGAGAAACATCACATTATTGACAGAATGGAGTGCTAACCATGCACTTTAAGGATTAAAGCACTTCCCTGACCTTTCACTGCTGTTCATTCTATACAAGTTAATGTTCCTTTAAGCTTCCCAGTGTAGATGCCTCAAATTTATAGAGCTAAGGATATTTCTTGAATGTTTAATCTGTTCTGAGGGTCTAAGCAATTAAAATGCAACAGCATTTCCTAACCCAAACATTTTAATTTTCTCTGGAGAGAAGTCCTCTCTTGCAGAATCATTGAACTTTAGGGATCTGATCTTTTCAGATTTCCATGACATGAGTGCTGTTTTCTGATGGCCACAGTGAGTAGGCCTGTCAAGTATGGAGCAGATGCAGTTAGTTTGTTACAGAGTGTTGACCAATTGAATAACATGGATGAAATTTACTGATGGGTGCTATTATACTAACCTGTCATATGCTTACTGCTTGTATAACCAGTATGGGCCTTCACTAAGATCCATCTGTTTCAAACTAATGAGGAAATTTCTGTGATTAAGTCATTAAGACAGGCATTATTGTTGCACACATTAATATTCAGATGGTCTGTTAGTTAGTTTTTCAGATGTTGCTTCCATGCATATACTTGTCTGTATGTGAAACCTAGATGTTAGTGAGCACCCCCCCCCCCATCTTAACAGTTTGTTGAGTAGTTTTACTCAATTTCAATTACTAAGTTATTCTTTGCCCCCACTTTTTGGGGATGGCTACATGCATTTATTCATTGCAGAACACAGCTGTGTCTCATGGTTTTTGAATTGTTAATTAGCCAGATACCAGAAGTAGCAATGGAGCAGGTTTTGATGAGACAAGTCCATATGAAGAGGGGAAACATTTGCTGTTTTTGTTAGGAACTTCCTAATGTATATATTCTTCAACAACAGGCTGTAAATGAGAAGGACATGCTCCTGTCTACAGCTGCATTGCCAGATACCATGTCTGAGTGACCAAGTAGGGGGTCTTGAAATAATGCAAAGAATAACGTGAGTTTTTCAGCTTTTTCAAATGACAAATACTGAAAGAAATGAAAGGCTGTAGTAGGTACTCATATTTTTCCCCTTTGAGAAAGAGTTAAGTTCCTCTTTGGAAGTTAGATAATTGACAAAACTATCATTGCCAGTCACTACCTCACCAAACATTCATCAAGGTTCATTTTGTCAAAGAATTAGAAAAATACATAAAACATACTTTGTCGGGGGGGGGGCTCCTGAACACTCCCACTCCACACCACATCTGTAAATATACTAAGTTTGAGTTTACACAATGGTGGGGTAAAAACAAAGTTCCTAAGTTCCACCGTTACCTTGTCTCACAGACTACCATAGGGTGGAATCATCAGTGTACTACATTTCATGAATCCAGCCTCACCAAATGCATGTCACATGATCGGTAAACTAAAGAACTTTAGTTTTCATTCATTCATGTTTCCAGTAACCTTATGCTGTTTCCATGCCTGATCTTATACCCATCAGCCTTTTATCACAAGAAATCTGGACAAAGCCAAAAATAATGAGGGACAAAGGCCCAAAAATAGGAACAGATTTTAAATATTACTGTTATAAACTTAGAACGTTGTCAGAGTAACAGAATTAGTGCTAGCATGCATTTTCTAAATGCTATGAAGTCTAAATCTCAAATGAATGTCAGTATTCATTGACTTCAATCTTCAGTGATTAGCCAGAAAATCACAAATAGTATGAGGAACAGACCAAAAATATGAGGCACAAATCTGGACAGTTGAGAGGTATGCCTGATCTCTTCCCTTATAACTTCATTAATAAGCCAGGTTCTCCATGAGTAACATGGAACATCTGATCCCCATTGTTTCCAGATGAGCTCGTTTTTTTTTAATTTGTTGAGAAGGTTTAGCTTAAGTTATTAAAGAGTTTCACTGACAGAATGAAGAATAAAAGCAGGGCTCCACTCAATAACATTTAGTGCCCGAGCGTTCATAATGACTCATCCAAAAATCTAACTCATTGGAATAATCTTTAATTTTGACTATTAATGTGTGTACTTATCTGATCTCAACAAGACACAGTCTGAAGGTATAAAATCCTGGGTTATGAGTAACATGTAGAGCTACCCAGATTAGTATGTCTGTTCTAGATCATGTAGACCGACACATATTCCATCTATAACAACATGAGATCTGAACACGCAAAACATGTTTATGACATATGCCAGGGAAGAAATGAAAGCGAAAAAAATAAAAGGCACTGAAATGATTCTGGCCATTAAATGTATGTGATATAAAACAGAATGAAAAACATAAATCTGCAAGAAAGTTAACTACATTTTCTTTAAGGAAGTAAGTGATGGCCTGAATGGTAGGCAAGATTTGAAGAAAACAAATGTTCAGGATGAGATAAATTTACTGAAGTTATTTAAAAACAATGATCCTGATTCAGAAATAAGTGTACATCTCATGGTAAGGTGATTCAGAGACAGCCCTACCAAGGTGCTGCAGCATGAAGGCACATAGCATTGAGGTGGGCTGTCTTTGTGATCATGCTCATTGTACACCCCAGAGCTAAAAAGAGGATGCCTCTTTAATAACTTGAAACATGAGCAGGTCCACTTGAATGTCTGTTCAACCACAGCCTCCAGATAGACTTTACCCCTAGGGAATGGAGGACTGCAGTGCTTATCCCTCTACATAAAGGCAGACTGTCAACAGACTCAGGAAACTGCAGACACATAAGTTGACTAGTCTTCTATGTAAGGCCATGTAAAGAATTATTGCTGACCTGATAAACAAAGCCATAGGAAATCTTCAAACACTGGAACCATCCTAGTTCGGTTTTGTCAAGTGCAGGCCATGCCTACTAAACTTGGCATATTTCTTCAAGAAGGTCACTAGAGACAGGGCAAAATGGTATGTACTGCCTAGCTTGACCTGACAAAGGCATTTGAAAAAATACCTCACTTGGGTATTATAGAAAAACTCAAAAATGTAGACATAAATGCCCATGTCACCTGATGGGTAACCAAATGGCTCACAGATAGGAGACATGAAGTTATGGTGAGTGAATCCATCTCCACCAAGGGTCCTGTCACTAGTGGTATCCGTGTCCCATAAGGCTTGGTACTGGGACCTCTCCTGTTTGGAATATACTTCTCTGAAGTCAATACAAATGTACACGGCCTTTTGCTGACCAAATTTGCTGATGACTGCAAGCTGGGTGCAATCACTGCACCACCAAAAGATGTAGATATCCTCCAGGAAGGTCTGACACAGACAAATAACTCATGCCAGCACCATGGCCTAAAACTTAGTGCAAAGAATGCATTATTATACCCTTTTGGAAGATGACCACCCCTACAAATTACAGCATTGATAACAATCCCCTAAGAGTAGGCCCAGTGGTATGGGACATTTGAACTCAGGTTGACAGTAACCTGAACTTTGACCACCATGTGTCCAGGTAGTGAGAACATCCTTCTACATGGTGAAACTTATAACTAAGGGCATGAAATCCAGATTTAAGGACATCATAGTCCCAGTATACCCAGCCATCATTAGACCAATCCTCGAGTACAATGAACTCTTCAGCATGTACCTGACCAGGCATTTATAACATCTGGAGTGGCCACAGAGGCTCCTCAGTAAAGGAATACAGGGTGTAAATAATATGTCACATGTAGACTGCCTCAAAGCCCTGTCCCTGTACTCGGTCTTCTACAGATTACTGAGAGGTGATCCATGTCTAACCCACAATTTCTGTGATCCAGCCCTGATTGATCCACTACACATTTACAAAACAAACAACACTAGAATTACCTGATCTAAGGATCTAAACCTCACCTGTGACATAAACAAAACATGTTGGGAGGAGAGACATGTGTCTTAGAGATTACCTCTTCTCTGAAACATGTTGGGAGGAGAGACATGTGTCTTAGAGATTACCTCTTCTCTGAAACATGTTGGGAGGAGAGACATGTGTCTTAGAGATTACCTCTTCTCTGAAACATGTTGGGAGGAGAGACATGTGCCTTAGAGATTACCTCTTCTCTGAAACATGTTGGGAGGAGAGACATGTGCCTTAGAGATTACCTCTTCTCTGAAACATGTTGGGAGGAGAGACATGTGCCTTAGTGATGACCTCTTCTCTGCAACAGTCTTTCCATTCATGTGAAGCAGAGCTCGTCCCTAAGCCTATTCAAACCCAGTTTGGACCAATGGATGTGAAATTGGAAATGCACCCCTGGATGGTAGCTTGTGGCCCTTATGGACAGGGACAGTTTGTAGATTCACAAAGGCACAGGCATATACCAAAGCCATTTTAGCCCATGGATATTGATAAGTGGGAAAATTGAGGAATGTATGGTTAGGCTTAAAAAGACTCTAGGGCCATTAGCCTAGTAACCTTCTATGTTGCTATGATCCTATATTTTAATAAAGTATGCACCTATAATCATGTTTTGTTTATGAGGAACATCATAAATCTCAGAGGAACAACATTAAAATCTGAGGACTAAAATCATAGCACTATGTCTAAATCATAGCAGTCTAGAGGTATGGATGCTGTCATCATTTAATGCTTAACATCAAAAGTTCAAATATCCTAACTAACTTAACTACATTAATAAAACATGCAAGCTTCAAAAGAACAGCTGCAGTAGCAAAAGCAGTATACATTATATAGTATCTGGAATCTCATACCTGCCTAGATGCAACATACAAAGATAGCTAATGCTACCTAAGATGGGCATGAAGCTCAGAACAAGCTTGAGCTGTAAACTAATTAAATGTACTTCCCAATGGAATGTTTGTTTTGAGTAAAGTGGACTTTGTAAGTTAATCATTTAATGCCTAATATACTATACTTTGTATATTTAAAAAAGAAAATTATAAACCTCCCTTGATGAAGGCATAATGGGATATATGCAACTTACCCCTTGTGAATGTGCAAGGGTTCTAGCACACTGATATTTGAATGCATAGTAACCCATAGGTCGTTACTAGTACTCCAGAATCTTTTTCTTGTAGATATAGGTTCATAGGTAAGTAATGAGCAATCATTCTGTAGACCATTATAAGCCAAAAAAATATTCAAAGTTCCCTGCAGCCTCAAGGACAGCAAGGCAAGATAGACCAGGGGAAATTTTGAGTCTGACCATGCTGTTATATGGGTTTACCTTGAAGGTGGCAAGGGTGTTTCTCTACTTCACATGCATTGGAAGCTTGTTCCAGAGGTAAGGGATTCACTGGGATATGAAACTATCATGCTACCCTGTCTTGTTATCTGTTAAGGAAGGTTTAGCTCCTTTAACTGGATATTTCATGTACCATTTGTTCTGCGAAGGAATAGAAGGTCAAAGGGTCTTGGATCTTTCATGCCTAGAAAGGTTAGGCAAAGATCTCCAAGGGTGTGTTTGTAAGAGATTGAATATAGAGCAAGGGCTGCCAGTTTGCCCTGATAACCAAGATTTTTGAGGTCACTCATCCTTTTAATTATAAATCTCTGTGGTCTGTCAAGTTGACGGATATGTTTACACAAATACATGCAAAAAAAGACATTATATTCAATAATGGGTCTAATGAGACATGAGTAAAGGGGAATTAAAACTCCTTTTGATTGAGAAGAAATGCTTTTGTAAATTAGGTGAGCCAGATAGAAGGCAAACTGCTGTGGAGACATGACAGTCAAACAATAAGAAATTATCAACAAGAGTGCCTAGAACCCTTACAACAGGGACTGATTGGAGGGCTGTCTCACCTAAATGGTATTAGAAAATATTTTGTTTATAAAATGAACTGTGTTACATTTTTTTTCGCATTTAATTGGAGACCATTTTCCTTGCACCAATTGTTAACATGGTCTAACACATGTAGGAAGATTTGTGAGTCAAATGAAGATTGAATAACACCCAGTTTACGGACATCTGCAAATTTAGATATAGTGTTGGCCTGAAGGTCTGAGCAATAGCTGTCAAGCAGAAGCGGCCCAACACTAAGACCCACTGAACACTACTGGTAAAGATTTTGTATTCAGAAGTGGATCTGTGACCCTAACTACATTGATTATGTCCAACAACCAGTTAACTATTCAATGCACAACATAAGGATTTATACTCATAGTTACAAGTCCAGTGTCAATAATGCTTGTATGGTGAATAATGTCACAGGCCTTGGACACATCCAGATGTACTAAATGTACTGCATAACCACTACTCTGTTTACTTTTTCAAAGAAATTAATTATGTTAAAGAGGCAGCACCTTCCTTTGACAAAGCCAATTGATGAGGTTCTTGTTCTAATGTTAACATTTGTCCATCTACCTACTTAACTGAATAAACTACTTGAAACTTCAACAAGTCATCTTTATTCCTCACACAGAGAGGGCATCAGAGAGAGAGTCTCCTAGATCTGCTAACTAAGGTGATTTTTTTTCTAGACTAATCCTTTGTGCTCTGGGACCCTATAGTATATGGATTTGTGTTCATTAATAACGTTTGTTATACAGGCATTATCATATCTGAAAATAACAAGGAGATCATGTTGTAGGCCTGCAGTAATGACTCTCACCCTGAATTCCCTGATGGAAGTTGATTTGCTCCACAGTCCCTGGCTGCTCCCTCAACCTACTCACAGCCTACAGTACAGCTCCACCTGTACATCATTATTGGTACTGCATATGATACTGCAGGCTGCTGGCCTTTGCAGCACACAATGCCTGTAGTTCTATTATCAACATATAGATAGAGAACCAGCTACACTAGGAAGGCTCATTTACTTGAACTGAAAACACCATTTCTTAAACATTTTAACTTCGCATTCACAGCCATATATCTTAAGTGTACTCCATTATGATTACTGTTCCTCATTTTTAGTCTTAAAAAGTCTGTGTGCCTTACTTTTCCACATTGAAATGTTCTGTTACACATCTGGTGGTGAAAATTGTTTTTCAAATAATGGCCATGGTAAATAAGACTAAATCAAATAAATTCATCAAAAGAACATTCCATAAGTATAAAGTAACATGTTTTAGCCATCCTGTGAGCTTCCTATTTGAAATTGTTAGTAAGCTGAAAGCATGTGTTCCACATTTGGTCCATTTGTTCCACATTAGAGAGGTAGTGTTCCAGATTTTATAGATGGATGCTATATATGAGGTAAAATAGTCTCCCAGGCAAAAGACAACCATGAAGTCTTTAACTATGTCAGAAACCTCAGAAATAATGCCCAGCACTGCACAGAGCTAATGATACATTATATCACATACTCAGACCCCGAGGACATTGCCGATCTGCTATCAGATAAATTTAGCTCTAACTTCACTCCCTCTATCACTCTACATTCCCAGATCCAATATCCGCATCTATACAACCCTGAAATCTTCCAATAACAAGTGATCAAAACTCTTTCCAAAGCCAAGGTCACTGCTTCTGTGGGAGTGATTACATACCAGGTGACCTGCTGGCCAGCCTGAAACAGGACCTGCCAAAGCTCCTACAGAAGCTACTTGATATCAGCCTCTAAACAGGCTATGTGCCAGATAAATGGAGGACGGCAACAATCATCCCTCTGCACAAATGCAGGGCATCAGTGTACCTGAGTAAGTATACACCCATAAGTCTGCCCAGCCACATCTGCAAGGCTATGAAGAGGATCCTTATGGAATTACTAAATAAGGGCATAGGTAACCTACAAATTCTTGACCCAAGCCAGTTCATGTTAACTTGGTCAACTTCTTCAGGAAAATTACTAAAGCAGTAGATTAGGGAACATCAATACACACAGCATTATCTAAACTTTGCAAAGGTGTTCAACACCACCCCACACTTAGCCATTGTTGATAAGCTGTCCCAGGTAAGTGTCCTAATGTAACTTTTTGTATAGGAAATTGGCTCACAAATAGAACCAAGAAATTCAGGTAGGCAGCTCTACCTCCTCCAAAAGACCTGCTAGTGGTGTATCTCAGGGTTTAGCCCTTGGGCTACTCCTCCTTGGCATTTACTTCTTGGAGGTCAAAACTGATTTTAAGGGTTTATGGCTGAAAAATTTGCAGATGCCTGTATACTTGATATCATCATCAGCTCTCCGGAGGACACCAAGATCCTTCAAGAAGACCTTTCCCTAACAAATAACTGGTGTTATAGCCATGGACTAAAATGCAATGCCAGAAAATGTATACTAGTCTCCTTTGGCAAGGACAATGCCCCCTGTAACTATCTCTTTGAAAACACCCTGAAAATGTATCTAATAGTTAGAGACATGGAATCCTATGTGGACAAAACTGCCCTATCACTATGCATCTACTATTGTTAAAAAATATGTTTTTCATTGCATAGCTTATTAGTAAGGGTATAGAATCAGTGGTGCCGCGGTAGCATTGTCACCTCACAGTAAGACGTTGCCCTGTTCAATTCCCGGTTAGAGCGTCTTCCGTGTGGAGACATGCGTGAATGGGCGTGCCTTCGTTGAAGGTTGGGCGTCAGGGCTGGCAACGCGGCACGTAAAAATCAACTGCCAATCATTAGCAGACCAGAGTTCCGCTGTGGCGACCCCTAACTGGGAAAAGCTGAAAGACACAACAACATAGAATCATCTAGGTTCAGGGATGTGATCATGCCACAGTATCAGAACTTATCACTGAGTAAGATGCCCTCTTTAGTATGTATCTGTCCAAACACTTAACACAAGTTCAACAACCACAGTGCTTTCTCACCAAGAAAATCAAGGGCCTAAATCATAAAAACAAGACTGACCATCTCAAAGCCATGTCCCTCTTCTCAGTATCATATGGACTACTGAGGGGTAATCTCACATACAGGCACTCAACCAACCCTATCTTTTAAATATCTACTGCACATCTACAAGTCCAATGGTGGTATAAACACCTACTCAAGAGATCTTAATCTAGTTTGCAATATAAATAGAACACAAGTGAAGGATAGATATGTATCACAGATAGTACCACTTCTCTAGAAATGTCTTCCTCTCCACACAAAGCAAAGTACTCCCCTTACTCTATTCAAATGTAATCTGGAGGAATAAATGAGAAACCACAAATTCACTCCTAGTTTAGCATTCAAATCCCTCATGATTGTGGGTAGCATGTAAATGTTTTGCCTGGCTCTTGGTTATTTTTACTTAAATTACAAGGGCTAAAAACTTCATGGGAACGCAGGGCTAAGCTTCCAAAGATCCTCCTGGATCAATAGCCTAGTAAGTACCTATGAACCTATGAGAGATATGTTTGAGGCCAGTTTAACATTTTTATACCTGACAGCGTAGTGAACCATTCATTTTTTTGGCAATGAGCATAGGGTCTCCATTTTTTCATTAGCCTGTGCAACTTGTGGAATCTTGAAACCCTTATCTTTTTATCAGGTATTGTATTTCTGCAGAGGTAGTGTGCTGTTGCAATAGCAACTAGTTTTGGAATACAGATATTTGTTCACCCTTAAAATTAGGCAATCCTTAACTGTAAAAAGAAGTTACATCTGCACAGCACCTCCTATAAAGCCATCGTGAGGTATACAAAATGGAAAAATAATAGCCTGTTTGGGGTGTTGCAAGGTAATTAGTGCTGCAGAAAACCTGCAGGAAATCTCAAGACGTGATAAAAATTTGGGATTAGTTGTCAGTTTGGGTGTAGTTTCCCTTTAAATAATTTGTCATTACATGTCACCCTTCTGTATTTTGATTCTACATAATAAAGACTATGTAGCAACATTTACAGTTTGATACATCAATATATCCTGTACATGTAACTTTTTTTCTGGAAAATATATTTTGACAGAGAACATGCAGTGTTCAACAGTGTTTAACGACTAACGACTGTGGTATAAAAGTGGAAGCAATTTCTGGGCTTGAAATTTAGATCAGCCGCTTGAAACCTGTTTATGTTCAGTCTAGCCAAAAGCACCAAAGATAAGGCCAGGAGTTTCACAGCTGGTTGCTAGAATTCATAAAAACCTTGTTGTTTCTTTCGGCTTATCCCAGTTAGGGGTCGCCACAGCGGAACTCCGGTCCGCTAATGTTTGGTAGTGGATTTTTATGTGCCGAGTTACCAGCCCTGATGCACAACTTTCAACGAAGTCACGCCCATTCATGCATGCCTCCACGCAGAAGACGCTCTAGCTGAGAATCGAAAGTGACGTCTTGCTGTGAGGCGACAATGCTACCGCAGCACCACTACCACGGGTATATATATATATATATATATATATATATATATATATAGAGAGAGAGAGGGAGAGAGAGAGCAATCAAGCAGGATATGGTAACATTGGTTGATCAGTTACAGGCAGACAGACGTATTTTCTGGTGCAATAACAAAATGTTTTGGAAGTGATATGCATATAGCATATTAGTGTTTTTAGGAGAGGTTAATTAAAGGTACAAGTAAAAAGAGGGCCTACCACTGATGTAAAGTAAAAGAAAAAACAGTTAAGACAGACTGCAAAAAGGGCAAGTCAGTATTCTAGGATGCGGACAAACAGCAGATTTCATAATGTTGTCTTCTCTGTCACACTGCTATATCATAGGAGCTTACTTTTATAATTAGTGCATTGGTTACTGAAATCCATGTATAAAAAATAGTATAAGATAATGTTAGTACAGGGGACGGCAACAAATATAGCTATGGTCAGTAAAGAAGGGTGCAATACTTAAACACAGAATAAATAAATAAAGTTTTGAATAAAAAAATGTGAACATCAGCATTAATGAAACACATCTATACACTAAACAGAATGAATTATAAGGTACTTTTCCACTGCAGTTTGTTTATGGGGCCTAAGTAAAATATTAGAATCTTGCCATACAAAGGGCTGCTATGAGTATTTTTAGAAGAAATACGCTACTAGCAAGATCGTTGATTTTGACAAGGAAAGGACATGTGCACTGAATAATCTAAAAGTGGGGCAGCAGGAAAGAGAGGGTTGCTAAATGCCACAAAAATCGAGAAATGTGGTTGGGCTGTACTAACGTATATTAAAGCACAGGAATTTTAGTTAGAACAACTGTATACTTTTACCCACTTTGTCATAGAATATATCAGAAATACTTAAAGATGCTTTATTGTAACAGTTTTCATGGTTATTAACCTTTGGGATTTATTATTTAGCACAGTTGTATACTATTACTGCACAATACAGTAACTGTACTCAAGTGCACATTCACCATCTTATATGAAAACTGCTGAAAAAGCACATTTTGAACTATTTTAAGATATTTGTTATAATATCAGGAACCCCATAAATAATGTGATAAAATGCAACAGCCCAGGGACATTCCATCACTATCTTTGTATGTGGAATTACATAGCCTGTACAGGTAGTTGTTTTTTTTTTGTTTGTTTGTTTGTTTTGTTTTATCATGCTTTTTCTGCTTAGCTGTATCTTTATTATGCTTTACATATATAGGAGTCTGTGTATCACAGGCAGGCATACAATCCCAGCTTTAAGCTATGATAAAAAGACCAGCCATTAGGTTAGCAGTGGAATAAACAGAAGCTAGTACCAATACTCTTTCACTGACCTTTAAGCTAAAACTGACTTGGCAGCAAAATGACTTCTGTTTTTGATCCCCTAATTTCTTCAGAACAATTAGTAATGGCTCTTAACATGTTCCATACACACAATGAGAATACAGTCCATCAAAGCTGTCCAGAAAACTGTGACCTTTAAAGATTATCTCTACTTGTCAAGCGCATAACTAATCAAGCTGGCAAACTGGCTGGAACGTCTATATCAGGTGACCTTTCTTTCAAGCCAGATTAGTTCTTAAAATTCCCAGTGCTGGTTAAAAAATAACAGCACATTCTTTACAGCATTTCCATATCACATGCTTGTGTAATTCACTGGTAGTACTTGATGAATTTGTTAAATCCTACAAAGGCATTTTGTTTGAATTATTGGCTTTACCAATTACACATATTGCTTAATAAGTTCCAGTGAGACAGTAGATTAGCTTACAAAACATTAATTTAATTAAGACACAAGAAAGTGAAAAATAGGTTAATTTAATTGAGTAATTCTTGCATGGTTATATGTATATTTCTAATTAGATTGGAAAAATAGTGTTCTATTACAATTACGTACAACAGTTGCCAAATCATCTGTTAATCTTTTTTATAAATTTACTTATGAATTCTGACTAATGACAGCACTGCATGGTGATTTAGCAATGCATGCTGCAGCAGTCTATTACTGTATTTTAACTCATTTTCATGACACAGCATTTCTTTCTAATTAAATTAATGGATGCAATATAGATATAACAATTGAGTGTTTCACATTATGTCCTCTGAACATGAGTTATTGGCTACAAGTCAAAAACATTGAAAATATTCATTCAGTTCATAAGCTAATTAATACAAAAGATTACCTCAATACTACTGAAAGTTTCACACTAGGTGCCTCTGACAAAGAGCCACGCATGAGATAGTAATGCTGGCAAATTGTTATGCATTATGAATAATGCAAATATAGTTAATACATTTTAATGAAATAGCGTCTTCTGTGTGGCAACATGCATGAATGGGCGTTCCTTCGTTGAAGGTTGTGCATTAGGCCCGGCAAGCCAGTATGTAAAAATCTACTGCCAATCATTAGCGGACCGGAGTTCCACTGTGGCGACCTCTAACCGGGAAAAGCCGAAAGACTTTTTTAAGTTGTAAAGTTTTGTACTCTTCTAGGCAATACAACATGATGAAGCAAATTAGCAAGATCTGCAAAACACGGTGTTTATTACTGCCACTGATTCCTGTTATAGTTCTTGGAAAAGACTAGGGTAGCTATTCCTCTCAGTTAGACCCAGGCCTCACGTTTTAATCTGGTACCCACCAAGGAATATATATTTCCAGCTTAGCCATGGTAAGCGTCCAGACAGATTGACGCATGATAGCGATACCCAGCATATATCTCCGTCATGTCCTGTTGAGGAATATTCAAGACTATATGGGTATTTGAACTGTTTGAGAACAGGTTCTTCCTCTGTGTCCCCTTTTGGGTCACCAGTACCTACAAAATATCTGAAAAGATTATTCCTGCATCTGAGTCTGATCAATATGGACACCTCTGTACCCACTTCAGAAGTACAGTACGTGCATCATTCAGCTGTGCATAGCATTGAACTTTAGAATCGGTATTGTCCTAGGCTCATCTATACAGTTCTCTTATGTGTTGTTATCATTATCAATCGTTAATGAAAATTACGTACAAAGCATAAACTTTCCTGTGACTTGGATAGTGTCCCAATCGTTACTGGATACGAAATGGTTCAATGGCTGGTTTAAGGAGTAGGTGGGAGAAGTTATAGAACTCTCATAGGGAGGGGCTTCCTGTGCTGGTTTTGAGTAGTATAAACTTAAAGGCTGTTTAAGGTAGAAAATTAAAACCTGATGCAGCAAGTATAGCATTGCCATTAAGAAGTTCCACCAGGTTGATCAAATTCAAACTTTTCTTCAAAGGTGTTCTCTAATGTGACTGGCATGTAAACAGGTACACTCCTTCATACCTCCGATAAACCAGGGTAGAGGTGGAGGAAGAAATCAAAATGATAAAAAAATTAAAAAAAAATTCCATAGTCTGGATGGGCTTTATCAGGAGATATTTATGTCTGCCCTAGCACTGATGAAACATTTGCTGGAGGCATTCATGAATGCCCTAAAACTGCTGTCAAAGGTTGCTTATACGGAATTCATAAACTGAATAAAGACTGTAGTCACATGAATCCTATAGACTGTTTCCTTGTTAAGTGATAAATATAGGATAGGTACATCCATCCTATTCAGGAATCCTAAGAAAACAAATCACCACCTTGTCTGTCTTGAAGAATGTGTATTTGTGCTTGGATGAAGAAACATAATATATCATTATAAAGAAATTACAGCTCATGATTTTTTAATGTAAGTCCTCCTTTATTGATGTGATGGCAAACTTAAACTGAGAGATATTTGCTTCCTCAGCTACTTTTTTGTTAAAATATTTATTGCAACTTCTCAAAACAATCATACAAACTACAAAGGAAAAGGGGGAATACAGAGGGAAAAGAAGGGAAACAAGAGCCCCACTCAGATTAAAATTGGATATATACAGTTCATAGCATAGTCAGGCTTAAACAAAAAGAATACAGCTCTAATCATGTATTAGCAATAACCAGAATGCCATTTAATTGCACCCCTAAGAAAAGTGAAGCCTTTTTCAAATATAGGACAGTTTTTTTTTTGTTAACTAGATAAGCCTACTGGGCACAACTTTCCCTTCTCAGGGGTAACCCAGAAGCACTGAAACACTGAAACACTGAGGGTGAAGTGACTTACAAAGATGCAACAGTGCTGTCCATGTGACTGAGCTTAAAAGTATTGATAAACAAACCTCTGTTTGACTGATTCTAAAAGGTCTAGATTATTTTAACCCATTAGGGGATGAGCTTTTCCATCAGATTGAACTACTTCAAAGTAAACTGTTTTATCAGCTTAAAGGTAAACCATATGAATGAACCTTAGAAGCAGTGTTCAACAATATAACAGGCCATGAAGTGAAGTTAAAATAAACTAAAATGAGGAAATTACAATGGAATTACAGAGACTTCAGTAATGGTAATGTGTTTGTGTGGCCAAGGCAATTAGAGAAGGAGAGTTTAAGAAAGACCTCCATCTCTATAGAACTGACTCCCAAAGCTATGGAAGCAGCGCACTTAATAATGGATGAGTCAGATACCACTGTTAAAAATGTTCATAGTTCATCTGTGAGTACACAGAACTCGATTTCAGTAGAAGCAAACAATGGTAATAACACGCCACCTTTAAACCAGGAAGGTCTAAGGTATGAAGAGAAACGAGCGCAATCCAAAAATCCATTCTTTGTGATGGATTTCCTGCTGCCAATGAAAGTAAGTGCCAGGACATCCACACATTCCACCAGCAGGGGGTGATTGAAGAGAAAGCTATCAGTAGAATGCTAGCCGTCAAACAGGAAACTTCGTAAACAGAAAATCTGATTGTGAACTTATCTGGGTATAAACTTGATGCCAATGAGATGGCGGTCCTGAATGAAGGTTTATTGTTTATTCCCGTGGCTTCCTTCGACGTGAGTGAGGTGCTTTTGGATTTACATCTCTTTGCACATAATGTAACCCTGAAATTGATGTTTGGAGGATGGAATGAAGAAGTATGGCTGGGTTTAGAAGGCCCAGTTTGTTTAACCCACAATTGCCACAAAATGTAAGTACTTTTGTACAAATAGGTTAACAAGAGATTATACAATCCTTGGGTACTCCACATAAAAAAGGTTTTTATAAGCTTAGTCTGGCAGAACATAAAGCGTTGTCATCCCTTAGAAATAATAAAGATATTGTTGCAAGACCGGCGGAAAAAGGGGGAGCGCTGGTGATATTAAATCACACAGACTATTGTAATTCTATGTATAATCTACTACAAGACAATAGTACCTATAAAAGAATCAATAAGGTGGACATAAATAGGTTGAGAAAACAGGCTCAAGATATGTTATATGATCTACTTATGAGTCGCATTATAGATGAACAAATGTATCATTTTTTTTCTCAGAAGAACAACCTATGTTACCTGAGATAAAGGGGTTACCCACTGTACATAAAGACCCCCTGCATCCACCACTGAGACCCATAGTGGCAGGGGCAGGATGGGTCACAGAGCCCCTATCTATTTCTGTAAAAGACAAGTTAAAAAAGGTTATAAGCACTTTGACTACTGTTTTAAAAGACACAAATAATTTTCTTATGGATTTAAAATGCCATTTAACTGACAATAACAATAACATTTCTAATAGCTTGTTTGTAACACTTGATGTTAAAAATCTGTTCACGAGCATACCCAATAAGTTTGGCATACAGGCTGTGAGGGAATTGTTATGAACTAAAAGTGATTAGAAGAGTGATACAATTATGCTCATTTGCATACTTTTAGAATTAATATTGGAAAACAATGCTTTTATGTTTGGACAAGAGGTTTACCTACAGCAATGGGGTGTTGCTATGGGCACCCCATGCGCTAATTCATATGCCAATTTGGTAATGCATTATTGGGAGGAGAAGTACATTTTGAATAATGATTTGTTTTCAGGTTACATCAAGCTTTATTAGCATTTTGTGGATAATGTATTTATTTTATGGGCTGGTAATGAGAGTGATTTACAACAATTTTTGATGTTCATCAATAATACTACTAGTTTTTGAGTTTTACCCACACATTGTCCATTTTCAGCATAGAATTTCTAGATGTGAAGCTAAATAAAATCCAGATCAGGGCATTGACACTACAGTTTATAAGAAAGCTTGTTGGAAAAACAGCTTGTTAACACATGAAAGTATGCACCCAAGATATGTTTTTTTTCCAGTGTTATTAAGGGCCAATTTACAAGGATTTCTAGATTATGTACAAGGGACAGTGATTGCATTAGAAACATGGAGCTACTAACAGCTCTGTTTCAGGCCAGGGGTTATAATAAGGAATTAATAAATATGATGACTAAACAAGGTGTAAGTAATAGAAACCCCACAGCTAGACCTTACTTCTCATGGTCATGCTCTTAAGCATGGGGGAAGTAAAAGGAGAAAAGTGAACACACAGAATGGTCTGTGGTTCTTTACCAAACACACCAATGATAGTAACCTGATTACAGATGCTAGATCAGCAGAAATTATAGGTCATAAACCTGGTTTTGGTTTTAGGAATTCAAACAACCTAAAACAGTTGCTATGTGATTCAAAACAAAAGTCTATTGGTAATATCTCCTGGAGACTAGGTAGTTTTCCTTGTCATAGATGTAAAGCTTGCTCTATGCTCAACAAAAAGCAACAGTTTAAACATCGAGCATTTGACTTCACTTTTAAGCCCAGGTTCTATGCAGATTGTCAGACACAGAATGTGGTGTACCTGGCTACTTGCAATGATTGTTCCAGTTTTTATGTAGGACAAACTGTACAGACGTTTAAAGACAGGATCCTGAGACACTTGTATGATATCAAGGCACATAATGTTAAGAATGCCCTGGCAAAACACACTCAAGAGAACCCACAACATATGTTCTCTTTTAGGGTGCTACAATGTGTAAAGGTTAATCTTAGGGGTGGTGACCTTAATAAGTGCTTAGAAAGCTTAGAATAAAAATGGATATTTAGATTGTAAGCCCTAAAATTTCTAGGTATCAATGCAAATGTATGCCTCAAACCAGCCCTAAAAGATGGAAGTTACATGTATAATGAATGATTTTACTGATTTTATTGGCTGATTGATTTTTAAGCAATGTGATTGATTCGTGCCTATTTTAAATTTGAAATGTTTGTTTTAGATTTATATGGATCTGATGAAGCACTTATGAATGCGGAAGTGCTTATCCTTGTTTTAATAAACTTGTCTATGGTTATCTTATGGTAGTGGTAGCCTTGCTGGTTATTTGCTACATTTGTTTCCACTTTGATACCAGTATTGGCTTTTGTGTGTACTTGGGCTTTTTCTATTACTTACATTGTTGATTCTAAAAGGTTTGAAAAACAGTCCTCACTTATTGGTGACTCCACTGAAATTCATCTTGAGATTTCCATCTTCATTTCTGTTCACCACTGACTTAGCATTACTTGTAATCGTGTCTCACACTGCAAACTGTCATCATGAAAAGTTAGAAAACTTTCACCTTGAATTTTCACTTCTATATTTACTCAGTCCAGAGTTGAAGTATGTCTCATCCCTTCTCGAAACAATTTTGTACTAATATAAAGAAAACAGGCAAAATGACGGAATGAATCTTTCAAAATGCTGTTTTACCAAGTAGGTCTTGTCCCTAGGAAGTGTATTCTAAATTAAACTTTTATGTAGTATCTGCAAATTCTTAATGAAGCACCCTTTAACAAGTGAATAATCTCAAGGACAGGGTCATATGGGTCCCAGCTTAGATCTTTTTTTTTTTTTTTTTTTTTTTTTAGGAATTGAATAAGGCTCTTCCTAAAATCTTCAAAGGGGCTTTAAAGGCTGGGTTAATTAATTGTATCACAATAGTAAGATGACTCATATATAGGTACTAAGATCTGCAATTAAATTTCTCATAATATGCTCTTAATTACTATTCTGTATTCACTCTGGAGGCCGGTGATGCTTAAAAGAACCTTGCTAACGTATTTCCCATCTCTGCAGTAGAAACAATAGAGGTGTACCATAGATGCCAAACTGGGCATATAATTTTAAAACCAGTACTGATTTAAGAATATCTAATTTCTGACCCTGGATATACCAGCACTCAGAACAGTGTCCTATGCTACCCAACTATTGCGTGTATGGTTCTCATCATCCACAGTAGTCCATGTCCTTTCCCTAGATCCATAGATAGTAACTATGCAATATTTGAAGTTGTACCTGTCCCACAAAGCTGCGCATTTCTCAATGAGCTCCATTAAAAGGCTAAGTTTAAACATAACTCTTGCAGTTTATCAGTATTTACTGTATTTTATAATCTGCCATCTTCCCAAATACTCCCAGCTGCTCAGAGTTTTCAGGAAAATGTACTTCTGGGTTGGCAAAAGTAAAAAGTATCATCACCTATGCACAACTGGAATAAGGATAAGCCTATATCATTGCTGTTCACAGTCCTCAGTACTGTCTTGTGATGAGGTAAGATGAGTGCAGTTTTCCATTGTAAACACATATGATGTATAAATAACCATACAGGTACACTGAAGCTAGTGGATTAGCAATTCCATCATTTAGTAAGATGGCAACAATGTCTTAGCATGACAGAGTCACATGATATCCAGCATGGTATAGCTTTATGGGAATATTAAAGAGACACTACATTAAACATTACAAATGTCATCTTACCATATCTGTTGTTGTTTGTCGTTCGGCTTTTCCCGGATAGGGGTCGCCACAGTGGAACTCCGGTCAGCTAATTATTGGCAGTTGGTTTTTATGGTGTTGAGTTGCCAGCCCGACACCCAACCTTTAAAGAAGGCACGCCCATTTAACGCATGTCTTTCGAATGCCCCCTCGACCGTGGGGAGGATATGCAGACTCCACACAGAAGGGACTCTCAACCCAAGCCGAGAATCGAATGGGAGAACCTCTTGCTGTGAGGCAACAACGCTACCGCTGCACCACCGCAGCTTGTAAGGGGCTGAAAAGCAAACAAAACTAATAAAATGGACAACCAGCACCAGTGTCTCATATTATTATTTGGTGAGATCTTATTTTAATTCCCTTCCCCCAACATACAGACACACTGCCTTGGACAATCATACATCTTAATTTTGCTTTTACTAGTTCACAAAGGAGCCAAGCCCTGCTCAGAATCTTAAAAAGGAACTACCACTGAAAGACACATACTGTATCAACGTCTGATCCTACCTAATATGCCTAAAACCCTCCACATATTCACCTGCTTCTTCGGAGTGACACTTGCCTATTTCCAAACAATCAAACAAGGTCATTACCTGCTTGAATATTCTGACTAAATAGCCATATATAAATTTTATTCAGCAATCAGTGGGCATATTGATCAGTAATTTGCACAGAACCTTGGATTTACTCCTGGTTTCAGTGTCATTGCCATTAATGAGTGTCTCCAAAACAATAAATGGGAGGAGTCAGATCCTTCACCAGAGAGATTCAGCTCCTCCAAAATATTCCTTCACATCCATCTCCATATTGTTGTGTATTTGTAAAGAAGCCTGTCTATACCAGATATTTTCCCAGTTACAAGGGACTTTAAGGCCTGATCTAATTCATCGCGGATGAGTTGGCTCTTAAGTTATTCTGCTTAATACAAGGTCAATGTGCAGATAACAAAAATCCCACAACAAACGCTCTGCTCTGCTACTGAACCTCCATAAGCGTCTGTATCACCACAAAATGCTTGAAGGCAGACAAGATTTACGAAAAGAGTGCACCGCTTCCTCAGGGGACTGACATTTGATTGTTATGGTTTGGCTAGGCATACCTTGAATGTTTGCCCTCCTAACCAACAATATCAGCCTATGTTGTATGGCCATGTAAGTTTCAAGATTCAGGTTCTCCATCATGGCTGTTCCATTCAAATAAATATCTCACTAAATCTGACCTGTTTTTTTCTAACACATGACTTGAAGTTCTCTTCCAGTTACGCTGCAGTATATTCTGGGCAAAGAAAGGAGTTATATCATAGCTTCAGAGTCATTTATACACCAGTACCACAAGCGTATTTTGAGTACCAGTAACCTTCACAGGCGTCCTGTTTAGCTGGGGAATTGTCTTCTTGTGCGCAATTTAAATATCCAAAATATTACGACACGGAGCCCAGCCAGTCCTGGATGTTTGAGTAATTTCATGCAGATGGCAGGTAGTCTTGAAATTGTTGGCAGTTTCCAAATGTCATGCAATCCAAATAAATTAATTAAAGAAGTATGACCTAGTACGAGACTACAAGGCACTCACAAAGAGGAACACATAGGAACTAAAGTATGACTTGCATGCACCTAGACTATCTTGAATGAGTTATACACTGTAGATTAATGTAACAGACTGTATACTAATGTATAAAATGACCTCCAGCCACATCAGCATTTCCTTCATCTTTCAAACCCATTTCCAACATAACTGTAACATACTTCTTAAGGGAGACTGACGTCTTGTGGTTGTTTATTGTGATGCAGTCTTAGCAGGAAGTGATGCAATTAAAATCACTGACCACTATTAGATCTCTATGGCAAAATCCACTGTATGATTCATCATATTGGTCTAGTCTCTTACCCTGAATATAAAGGAAAGAGAAGAAAAAGAAGAAAAGAAAAATATTGGCCCTTTTATTGACCGTGATGTGTAAGACTACCTCATTTTTTTCTGGGACAATCTAAACCATAAAGTCAGTAAAAGCTTTGCATTGTAAAATGGCTGTGTCCATATGCCTAGAAGTCTTAACATAGAATAAAGAACATGCCAACTGACAATCATGCTGGGAACACTTTAGATGTTTCTTCTTAGGAAGATGGGTCTCTTGCAGGTGAATTGGAGAAAGGTGTGCCAATCTTAAGTATTGAGACAGAGAGGACTTCCTCACAGGGTTGCCCACCATCCTATTAATGTTCTGTGTCACCAGTTTTGGATTATGAGTTTCAGTTACATTATTTTTTTATTTTTTTTATTTTACATTTGTTAACCGGGCTAGTCTAGCTGGATATACGTCCATTTTCAGTAGAGGCCCGGGAAGAAAAGCTCCAAGAAACATACAAAATTAATATAAAAGTCATAACAGATCAAACTAAAAAAACAGCTATTGTTACATAAAAACATTAGTTTTTAAAAAGTACAAAATACAATACTCATAGTGAGCATAACATGAGCAGTAAGCAGCAAAGGGTAATGTACAAGACAGGGCACAATATACATATATACATAACTTTTATTTGCAATAACATGGTATATTGATTCTTTAAGGGTAAGATTATAAAGATGTAGAGTGATAATTAGTGTAAAGGAAAAAAGTTAGTTAGGGTTAGTACAGGAGCATAGCCAGTGTGTATTGAGAAATAATTTTAAATTCCTTTTAAAAAGTGAGAGAGAAGTCTGAGTTGTGAGTTCAGTGGGTAGTAGATTCCATAGTTTTCCAACAGTGTTAGAGTACAGGGAGTCACCTGCTGAGTTGTTGGATCTGGAAGTATTGATCAGCAGTTTGTTTGAGGAGTATAAGTTCTTGAGATTATTACAAGGTGTAACGAGGCTAGAGAGTATTGGAGTGTTGCTGGGTTGATACAGGGTCTTGTGGGCTATAGCAAGCTGGTGAAATTGAAGCTGGTTAAGAAATTCTAGCCAGTCAAGTTGTTTTAGATTCAGGCAGTGATGAGCTCTGAAAGGAGAGCCTATAGTAAATCTAGCAGTAATATTATTATAGGATGTTGCCAGTTTGTCGAGGTTGTTTTTGGAAAGATTAGTGTATATAGGTGAAGCATGGAGTAGAGTGGAGATTAAGTGAGTTCTGGCTATAGCGGTCCTAGCTACTGGTGTAAGAAAGGGTTTTATTCTGTAAGGGGATCCCAGTTTTGTGTTAACTGATTTTATTGAGCTGTTTATATGAGTATCAAAGTTGAGGTTGTTGTTTATTGTTATTCCTAAGAGTTTAGTGGTTAGGTCAGGAGAAAATAAGAGTACCATTATTAGATGTGAGTGTGAAATGTATAGGGGTGGACTTTTGGGTTGGTGTGAGGAGTAACAGTTTAGTTTTTTGGGGTTTAGGAGGAGGCAGCGGTTTGATAACCATTGTTCTACAGTATTGAAAGCTTTTTGGGTAAGAGACTGAAGTTCAGTTTGAGAAGTGGCTGAACAGATTATAGTAGAGTAATCTGCATATTGAATGCAGGTGGTGTGTGGAATTGCTGATTGAAGGTCATTAATATAAATGGAAAATAGGAGTAGGCCTAATATGGAGCCCTGTGGAACACCAAGGGAAATAGGAAGGTGATTAGATAGTTTATTTTGCCAGAGTACAGCCTGCTGTCAGTTTTCTAGGTAAGATTTGAACCAATTCATGGCTAGAGGATTGAGTGAAAAGGATTTCGGTATGTGTAGAAGGAGTTGGTGATTAACCATGTCAAAAGCTTTAGATAAATCAATGAAGACTGCAGAGGAAAGAATATTTTTGTTACGGTTTTTGTTGATACAGTCTGTAAAGGATAGCAGGGCAGTGGTGGTACTGTGGAAAGGTCTGAATCCATGTTGACAGTTGGCAAGTAAGTTGTTATGGAGAAGGTGGTTAGGTAGTTGCTTATGGATGCACTTTTCCATTATTTTTGCAAGAGGAGATAGCAGATCTATAGGACAAAAGTTCGAGAAGTCATTGAAGTTCCCCCCTTTATGTAGTGGGATGATATGAGAAATTTTCCAGATAGATGGGATAGTTCCTTCACTTATGGTTCTATTGATGAGAATGGAAATGAGATAGGCAATGCCTTTAGCCCCTTTTTGCAGGAATTCTGACGGGAGTTGGTCAGCTGAGGGGGTGGTAGGTTTTAATTTTTGGAGAAGGGAGCAAATAAAGGAAGTAGCCACTGGTTGTAAATGAAATGATGGGGGTGGGTTTGTAGTAGAAGTAGGCAGATTTGAGTATCAGGAGATAGATGGCTAGCAAGAGTTTGGATGGCGTCTGTGAAGAAAGAATTGAAGGCATTAGCAGTATGTGTGGGATTCTCAGGGTTAGAGCCTAGTGGGTTGGGAGTGATAGATTGACATGGGTATAGAAGTTTGTTAATGCTAGTCCAAAACTTTTGTGGTTCCTTGTGGTAGATGTGCTGTAATTGGAGGTAAAAGTTCTTTTTGTCTAACTGGATGGCATTTTTTATATTATTTCTATGTTGCCTAAAGGTTTGGTGATCTGTAGGATTCTTAATAGTACGCCATTTTGCCCAGGATTTGTTTCTGAGATACATTCCCACACATTCACCATTTCTGGGGCCGAGTATAACATAGAGTTCCTGACCTCATTCATCCATAATGAGAGTCTCCAATAGTGATGCCCAGTCAAGACCACACACCCCACTTGTGTCTCAGACATCCAACCAAAGTAGAGCTATAGCTGGGCAATGTACAACAGTCCTTCTTCATCAGATTCCAAGAGTTAGGTAGCCACACTGGTCAGTAGACACTAATACAATTAAGTAGCCAATAATATAGTTTGGGTGTTATGAAAATGGAAAAGAGAAGAAATGCATTCCCAAAGAAACTAAAGCCACCCGTACAACTTCCTTAAGTGCTCCCTATTGGCTTATACAGACTCCTCTAATAATATAAAGCCATCCCTCCTTCTTCAGTATAATATAGTTGTAACCCAGGAAGAGTACACCAAACATCAGCCCACCAGGTGATCTCTAGAATTCCCCCATAAGGAAAATAAGAACCATGATCATTACCCACTCACAAGAAGTAACATCTGCCTAAGTGTATGCATTCAATATCTCATTACCCACTCACAAGAAGTAACATCTGCCTAAGTGTATGCATTGAATATCTCATTACCCACTCACAAGAAGTAACACCTGCGTAAGTGCATGCATTGAATATCTTCATACAAATCACCACAAACAACGTAGGCAATTTAACTTATTATAAATATCTCCACTCATGTGATCCATATACAATTTTGCTGCAACACACACCTGATAGTTCTGTATAGTAGCTCTCAGTAGACAAACTTCTCCTCAGAAGCTGGCATATTTAACAGAGGCATAATATCATAAATAATTTCACATGCATTCTTCAAATGCTTAGGCCACTACTATTCAAATATTGCAGCTATTTATTTTCTTTTACAAAAAACTAATTTGCTTATTGCCGCTCCTTTAAAGCTGTGATGTGGGTTCATGCCCCTGGTAGACTCCTGTTATACAAGATACTAATTTTTCCAGTGCGTTAATGTATAAAAGAGTGGTTAAAATTTAAGGGGGGGTTCAATAAGGACATATTTGGCATTATTTATTAAGCATCTAGGTAAAATATCAGGCCCCATGGAAGTATTTTTGATCTTAGAAAGATATTAGGAGGTGTAAAGTATTTAGGAGTTTGAAAAATTAAGATAGCTATTTCAGGTGTAAAGCTTGCACTAAGACTGTCTGCTCTTTATTTACTATGTCTACTAGGTCTGACCAACATTTTGGATAAGTTCAAAACAGAGGTGTAGCTAGTTATTCTTGTGCTCAGTGCTGTTCCTGTCCACCAGTCTGGTGTCCCTCCTCAACTTGAAGTAAGAGCAAACAAAAAAAAAAATCTGTTCCAGATCCTTATCTAAGGTGCAAGCTAGGTATGCTCTGATGTACTTTTCAAACTTTAACATACGGCTTACTACATTTGTAACAAGCAGCTCCTACGATTTGTGCCACACAAGGAGCTCTAAACTGCTTTAGTTGTGGCAGCAATTTTGCTGGTATTGCATTTTAAGACCAAGGGAGATCTACTGATCACATCCCCAACATGGCAGCTGCCCCTTCACCTCACACTAGCTATGCCACTGGTTCAGAACACTGCTGGATGTTATTTCTCAGTTTCTTAATGTAACTAAAGAAGGACTTGTAAATTATCATTGGCTTCATAAGCAAATGTAAGTTCATGACTGACCTTACTATTCCTGAAAGTCACTTTTAGTTCCTTACTGTTATTTTTGTTATGGTCCTTAATATGAGGAATTTTAGATATGTTCTATGGTTTAAGAAGATTTTTTTGTCTCATATCATAAAGTTTATTTAAGCTGGTGGACCACCAATGCAGTTTGTTCTTAAACTTCTCATTATATTTGGCTCTCATAGACACAGACAGGTCTGGGCACTTATTTATGTAGGAATAAAAGTCCTTTATATAAACATTAGCTGTGTAGGTGATGGGTCTGGTGATGTTACAAGTGAATTTGGATAGCTTGCCATTTAAGTTTAGGAGGTTTGTCCTTTTGTCCATT
>NC_056728.1:1338359329-1338391829 GCF_019279795.1 Protopterus annectens | reverse complement strand
AATGTGTTGTAACAATTTTCTAAGTATAAATAAAGCTGACAATGATATATCGCCATAGTTACCCAACTGACCATCACATTTTCATATTTTCTATTGTACATGGCTAGAAAGTATAGCAGAGTTATTTCCAACTCCCTGTAGGAACAGAGGACATGGGACAGCCAGTAGTAAGCCTAGATAAGTAAAGCAAAATGTCAAACGTTACTCAGCAGGTCCTATAACTATGCGTTTCTAGTGGGTTTATTATTTTTAAGCCCATTTTTTGCCTAAAATTAATCTAAATCAGCATTAGCCTACTTGAATGCAGGCTATACCTTTCATTATCTGGCACCACAATAATTTTGTTTTTGGCTTTAGAACCTCCTTTACCCAGTTTGTGTACTACTCATGATTTTCCAAGGATGCTTTAAATCAACCTAATAATATACATGGGTCTGTAATTTAGTCTTGCAGCAATAATGTTTCCTTTCTTTTTCTTTTTCTTCTGTGTACTGCAATGTGCCTGGTGCTTTACATCGACTTAGCCTTTCTTTCTTATGCATTTTCATCAGTCAAAGATTGTATTCATAAGGACAAGAACAGGCATTGTACTGTCTAATGTTTATTTCTTTTTTCCACTCCTTATTGCATATCCTTGTTATTTCTATCATACTATGAGGGAGTTTTGCTTCAGCTTCTTCACTGTTTTGCATATATTGAATGACCCGCTATGTCTGCACATTTTGACATGTTAATCCAAGGCTGAGCGAAAGGTACACTATTTTTATTTTTTTATTTTATTTTACATTTGTTGGCTGGGCTAGTCTAGCTGGATACATGTCCATTTTCAGTAGAGGCCCAGGGAGATAAGCTCCAAGCATTAGTAAAATTACAAAAAAAGATTACAATAATTAAAAATGACTAAATTCAAATACAAAGAGATTAAAAATGTTTTGAGAGAATCAAACTTGTTTCTATGAATCATGGCTCACAGTCTGTGCAAGGTTTAAAATACAATATAAAAGTAAAAATTGTGTCTATGAATAATATCTCATAGTCTATGCAAAGGTTAGAAATACAATTGAGTACAAGAACGCTCAGAATTCTAAAGTAATGATTTGTAGGTCAGAAGAAAGGGAAAGAGAGAAAAGTAGAAGAAAGAAAAAAAAGAAGGACTAGAATAAAGTTAGATTCTATTGATTAAAGCTGCAGAGGGGACAGAGGCCAGGAGGAAGGGGTATAGAAAGAAGAGCATTAAGGGGGAGAAAGTAGTTTAGTCAGGTTTAGAACAGGGACAAAGCCAATGAATTTTCAGATGTTCTTTGAGATGTTTCTTGAAGAGTGGTGTGGATGAGAGAAATGTGAGTGTACTAGGAAGATTGTTCCAGATTTTACCTACACTGTTAGTAAAATGTGAGTCCCCAGCTTTATTGTTAGATTTAATGTTGGAGATTAATAGCTTATTTGCTGAGCGAAGTGTTGCAAGATTTCTATAAGGGGAGATCAGGTTAGAGAGGATTGGGGTATTATTTGGGTGATAAAGAATATTATGTGAGATAACCAGTTGATTATACAGTAGATGGTTTTGTAGTTCTGACCATCCGAGTTGTTTAAGGTTGTGACATTGGTGGGTTCTGAAGGGGGTGGCAGTGACAAATCTAGCTATGTTATTATAGCTAGTTTCAAGCTTGCTTAGATTGTGTTTTGATAGATTGATGCATATGGCAGAAGCATAGAATAGGGTAGAAGTTAGGTGAGTCTGGGCAATGGAGGTTCTAGCTAGTGGTGTGAGGAAGGGTTTGATTCTATACAGGGAGCCTAGTTTTTTATTGACAGTCTGTATAGTATTGTTGATATGATCATCAAAGCTGAGGTTATTATCTATGGTTATGCCCAGTAGACGTGTGGTAGCATCAGGGGAAATAGTAGTTCCGTTGTTAGAGGTAGTGGAACTCTGGTGACTTTTGGGTGGGAGCAAAAAGTAACAATTTTGTTTTTTTAGGGTTTAGGAGGAGGCAATGATGCGTGAACCAATTTTCAACACTGTTAAATACTGTTTGAGTAAGGGTCCGAAGAGAGATTGATGACTTAGCAGTACAGATTAAAGTAGAATCATCGGTGTATTGTATGCATGTGGCTTGAGGAACAACAGTATTTAGATCATTAATAAAAATGGAAAATAGAAGAGGGCCTAGGATAGAGCCTTGAGGGACTCCAGTGTTTACTGGGAGGGGTGTGGAGAGATTATTATCCCAGAGCACTGCTTGTTGTCTATTTTTTAGATAGGATGTAAACCAAAGTATTGCTTGTGGGTCAAGAGATTGGGCTTTTAGCACATTGATTAGTAAGTCGTGGTTAACCATATCAAAGGCTTTTGATAGGTCAATAAATAGTGCAGAAGATAGCAAGTTATTATTTCGATTCTTGTTTATACAGTCAGTAAAAGATAGAAGGGCAGTAGTTGTACTATAAAAGGGCCTAAATCTGTGCTGATAGTTGGCAAGTCAATTATTGTGGAGCAGGTGTTGAAGTAGTTGATGGTGAATACATTTTTCCATTATTTTGGCCAATGGAGAGAGTAATGCAATTGGTCGGAAGTTGGAGATGCCTCCTTTATGTAAGGGGATTATATGGGAGACTTTCCATATGGACGGGATGTTACCTTCTATGATTGTTCGGTTTATAAGGATGGATATGGGATATGCTATGATTTTGGAAGCTATTTCAAGGTATTCTGCTGGCAGGTGGTCGGCAGAAGGGGTGCAAGGTTTGAGTTTTTGAAGGAGTTTGCAGATAAAGGATGTTGGCACAGGTTGTATATAGAAGGAAGGCACTGAACTGTTTGTGTTTTGTAAAGTGCTGGGGAAAATGGGAGATATTGTCTTTGCAAGAGTTTGTATAGTTTCTGTCAAGTAATTATTAAAGACATCCACTATTTGCAAAGGGTTATTATGGGAAACTAAAGATGGGGCTGGAGTTTTGGTATGTCCTGGTTGGAGAAGTTTATTAATGCCTGACCAAAACTTTTGAGGGTTTTTTGGGTGTGATTGTTGAAGGTGGAAATAATATTTTTTCTTTTCTAAGATAATGTTATTTTTGGTTGCATTTCTTAGTTGTTTAAAGTATAGGTGGTCTGCAGAGCTCTTTGAGGTTCTCCATCTGGCCCATATTTTGTTCCGTAGGAGCATTTTTTCCTTTGTTTGTTTTGTGAGCCATGGGGCTGTTTTAGTCCTAACTCAGGAAGAGCAAAGGGGAGCATGGAGATCTAGGATTTGTAGGAATTTAGTATTAAAGTAAGAAACTGCTTCATCCAGTTTGAGTTGTTTCAGAGGTGACCAGTTACAGGCCTTTGGTTCGTTCTGAAAGCTCTCTGCTTTAAAGTGTTTTTTGGAATGATAGGTTATAAAAGTGTTATTAATAGGGGTATGAGCCTTTTGCTTTGTTATGTAGGTAAGAACATGGTCACTAAGGTCATCTGGAAGTGTTCCTGAAGTATAGGTTTCAGGATGACTATTTATAAGTATCCAGTCAAGAGTGGCTTCTCTACTACTAGGTTTCTGGATTCTTGTGGGGGTGTTTATTATTTGAGTGAAACCATAAAGATTAATGTGGGTGTTAGGATTAGGAGAGTTACAGGTAGTCCAGTCAATGTTAAAATCACCTAGTACAATAGTTTCTTGACGTAGTAGGGTGGAAAGGCTACTAAGAATATTTTCTAGAGTGTTAATATTATTTCCTGGAGGAATGTAGGTGCAGATTATATAAATAGATTTAGATTTATTAAGTTGGAGTTTAATGGTAAGGGTTTCTGCATTGCTATTTGAGGGTAGTAACACATTAAAGGATGAAACTAGAAGTTCAGATTTATACAAGATAGCTACACCTCCACCCTTCTTGGTTGTACGGTCACATCTTAGGATGTTATATCCAGGTGGGGTTATTTCAAGGTCATGAGTGGAGGGTTTCAACCATGTTTCTGTAAGGCAAAGGATATCAAATGCATGCACTTGTAAGAGAGCATGCAGTTGAGTAAGTTTGTTGTTAATGCTACGGATATTGAGTTGAGCTATTCTAAGAGAGTTACCTAGTTTTATAGAGGTAGAGACACTATTAGTAGTTTTTTGTGTGGGTTATTGTAAACTGGAGGGTTTGGGCCTGGATTAGGATGAATATCGCCATCTAATAGAAGTTGAGTGGGATACTTTAATAAAGTCTTTATACTTTTAAGGTACTTGGGTGGGCTTATCTTGTTGGAGAAGTAAGTAACATGGGAAGATCTATGGAACCTTGGGAGTAGGTAAACTGAAGTAGAGGTTATATTGCTATGGGAGAAGAAGCTGAGCTGTGTGATTGGTAATGTTTGTTGATGGGAAGGTTCATTATTAACTAAAGAGAAGTGTTCGTAGAAGGTTAGGGCATAGGGTAAAGTTAGGAATATTAATGAGGAAGTAATAAGAAGATAGTTTTTAAGGGTATAATTATGTAAGAACGTCATTTGTGATAGTGGGGTTAAGAGGTTATGTAAAGAGTTAGACAAAGTAAAGATAAGAGATATTGTATGGTAGAATAGATGAGAGGTGACTTATGGGAGGGGTAGCAGAGAAGTAGAGACATGAAATGAACTGTTGAAGTAGGGTGGGGTTGGTTGTGGAGAGAATTGGAAAAGGGGTGGAGTTGATAAGTAGTAGTCTAAGGTGATAGGATGAGTAGTTAAGTGGGTGTGGTAAGAGATGTTTAAGTATAACAGCACTGGGGGTGGGTGGGAATGGGGGTAGGGTAGGGGAGTGGAGTGAGCCCGTAGGGCGAACGGAGCGGGTCAGGCCAAGTGGTGGAGGATTCAGAAGAGACAATCAGTAAGGGGCAAAGAGAAGGAGACGGAGTAGCAGGTAAGTAGCTTCTAGTAGAGCAGGTATGGTGTAGGAAAGAGGATAGTGAAGCAGCTAAGCTAGAAGTAAATATAGTCTGTAGTACATAGAGGATGAGAAGAGTAGGGGCCAGGAGGAGAGAGAGAGTAGTAGGGAGAATAGCTGGGCAGCAGGGAAAGAGATGAGAAATAGAAGAAAAAAGAATTATATTGAGCTGAAGCAAGCACAAGTGAGGGAGACAGCGTGGGCACAAGGCTGGATTGCACTGCCACCTAGTGGGCAGAAGGAAAGATACAGAAGGTAACCAAGAAAAAGATAAGTAGGTGGGGAAAGAAACAAAGTTAGTAGCAAGGGAAAGAAAACTATCAGGTGATACTGGGCAGGGATAGGAGTCTGGCTGCTGGTTTACCTGACTCAGTGGCAAAAACTTAGTTGACAAAGTTTGATTACAAGACAATTAACACGTAATTGCTTACAATATGGGTCAAAAGATAAACATACTTTGTCAATTACTGTACAAACAGGAGAAATCACTGGGGCAGTAGAAAAACAAGATGGACCAAATTGGCAAAGCCTGAAGAAGATCAGGGGGTCACAAAAATCCACAAAAATATTCCCATCATAGAAAGAAAAAGTCAGAGCATCTCATTAAGAGGCATTTTTACTGTTATGCTTCTCGATGTGTGCCTTTTCTCCCTTCTCACCATAGTAAGGACAATAGGAGATCTTTCACAAATGGGGTGCACATCTCAACTCATAGTTTTAGGATTAACTTCTGCTTCTTGGTTTATCCTGATCAGTTCCTGATTGGTTCTCATTTCTTTGTTTCCCTTTTCCCTGCTTGGGCTTTAGAGTTTGACAACTGACATGCTGTGCTCCATTCACCCTCACCTTCCCTCAGTCTGTTCCATGTGTTTTCCATTTCTACCCCCAAGATCTCATTGATACAGAAGGTTTAAGTGGTATACTTAGGAAGCTCATGGCCTTGAAAATTTCTCTGTTGAATCTAGTTCTTTGAAGACCTTTCTTTCTCCTCTTCAAACTGTCACCAACTTGGCCAAACAGGTGATCTAGGTGATGACTTCCATACTCTTCAACTACTTGCAAAATCTGTGGTAAGCCACGCTTCTCAAAAAAATATATCTTGAGTAACCCTGAAGCATATGTACTGTATACTGCCTCCATTTCCTGAAACCTCGTTTAATTCTAAGGCTCCATTAATCAACTATTCCTTATTATAATATGGATGGAAGAAACACAGCAATTGTTATTGTCTTGATTTATTTTTCCATTCTAAACAGTGCAGTGTTTATCCGGAACAGTCTCAGAGATTCTAACAATGTGGAGATTTCCCCTTTGATTTGTGATTTCTAACTCGCCTAGTTTCATCTCAAGAAACGGCAAATGAGACTTCAGCTTGCCATTTCCCTCTTCTAGCTGCTCTACTTTAATTTCTGTTTTTGCAGAAAAAATGGCCTTGGATGCTTTGATTCCACATTCGGTACTTTCAGTTCTTCATCTTGTTCTGTAGTCCAAGCTTGGATGCCATTAATCTCCTGGCTGATCCCTTCCCATGTTCCCATAATCTCATTCAGCAAAGAATGTATCTGATCTAGTTTGGAGTCCCTTCAGAGGAACTTTGATTCTCCATTCAGAATATTTTAAATCTAGTTTCTTTCACTTTTCCCATGAGTACTTTTACTTTCTGTCTTTGTCTTCATAAACTCAAGCAAAGGTAAACAAGTTATATCAATTGTCCACTTTGAACTTCATATTCTCCTCCTCAATTTGCAAGCCTAGGTGTTATCCCTTTCCTTGATCCAGCACTGTAAAATCTCCTTCATCTGATAAGTGGTTAAGAGTATATGGCACCTAGAAAATCTACGGCAATGTGACAAATATGAAGATACTATAATTAGAAGAAGAACATGACATATTTTTAACTCAACCATGTCTACTTTGTTTTAGGCAACACAAGACAGTAATTTTACAATATTGAAATTATAACCACAAAGTCCAGTCTAAGCTGATGTAGCCTATAACTTTCACTATATGAATAAGAACATTACAGTACTCCACAGCAGTCAGGTCAGACCACAGATTTCCTGCTCAGTAAGCTTCCCCTTGTTCACCCCAGAGTCTAGAGTAGGTGACCAGTTGGTGAGTCAAGCTATGTCCATATAATCAACTCATAGTGTTCTCCTATGCTACCAGAAAATAGGATTTAATAATTTTCTCAAATTTTACTTTATTTCTCTATCACAGTATCCTGTGGGAATGTCTTGCTGCCATGTCAATTTGAATCTGATTACTCAGAAGATTAATTTAAGCTAGTTCATTAACTTGGTTATTACTTATCTCTTTAGCCCCTTGTGTTTGGACGTGCAATGTACAAGGGATAGGAGAGGAATAGAGAGATGAGAAAAATACTTTTTGCTTTTGTTTTAGCCCACCAAAACAGCACCAAGTGCTTGAGTCCCAAGATGTGATTTTATGCCATTGAAAATCACTGCTGGTGCAGTTTCTATCTGTACTCAAGGAACGGTTTCTTTGATTTGTGAGATTTCTCCCTTATTCATGTTTATATGATCATGAAGTTAGTAAATATAACTTTGCAGGATGTGGGGGCTTACCTACCACATTACAGGAGAAAGTGGCTTGTCCCTCTTGCAAAAATTGATTGTTTGAGATCTCGCTCTTGTGAGTTTCATGCATTTGTTTTTGGTGATGTTGTTCATTGGCATTTATTCATTTGAGGTTTCATAGTATAATTCCCCAAAACATACTCAGCCATTCTTTGCACATACAGTTGTTCTCTATGGGTTATAGATAACATAATGGGTTTAACAGTGATCTTGAAGCCTGAGGCCTCGTTGTGATGACACAGTCTTCTCCTATCCCTATGGCACTTTGCATAGATGAAAACATCAACAAAAGTAAATATCTGAATCTTTAGCAATGAAGAGCTCAGAAGCATTTTTCAATGCTCCGCCCATATGACATGGATGTCCCAAGACACAGAGAATAATGACAGTTATTCCAAGCCTGATATACAGTGCCTAAATCAGCATTCTGTGGGTCAGAACACTGATTTAAAATAAGAACATGACTAGCTGCTTGGCTTTTAAGAAGCCTTATCAAAATAATACGATCTTCTCTGCTTGATTATCCAAAAATCACAGGTTTCATTGCATACAAATAAACTTCAGACAAGGAGGTACCACTTTTTTCAGATGCTCATAGTAAATTATTTCTTATTCACATGTGAGAGTTTGCATGTCAATCAATGCCCTCAGCCAAATAACTTACTGTAACTATTACCTTCTTGTATAACTGTATTTCTTCTTGTCTTTTATATTCAAAACAATGTGTTTAAAACATTGTGACAGAATTTTCTTCAACATTTCAAAAACAACAGGGAAAGTTTAGATTCCTAAATTATCAGGCCATTTATTATTTTCATGTTTTTTTCCATCCTTTGCAACAGAGGTTATTGGATTTACAACTGCCCTCCTTAGATCCATTGCTTCCTTAACAGCAGAGGTTAGTGGGTTTAAATCTGCCCTCCTTAGACCCATCACTTCCTTAACTCCAGAGATTAGTTGGATTTACATCTGCCCTCATTAGATCCATCACTTCCTTAACAGCAGAGGTTAGCTTTATATCTGCCCTCATTAGAGCCATAGCTTTCTTAACAGCAGAGTTTGCCCTCCTTGATGCATTGTTTCCTTAACAGCCGAGGTTACTAGATTAATATCTGCCCTACTTAGATCCATCATTTCCTCAACAGCAAAGATTAATGGATTTGCATCTGCTTTCCTTAGATCCATCGCTTCCTCAACAGCAAATATTAATGGATTTGCATCTGCTCTCCATAGATCCATTGCTTCCTTAACAGCAGAGGTTAGTGGATTTGCATCTGCCCAGCTTAGATCCATTGCTTCTTTAACAACACAGATTATTGAATTTACATCTGTCTTCCTTAGATTTATCACTTCCTTAATATCAGAAGTTACTGGATTTACAGCTGCTCTCCTTAGATATTTCACTTCCTTAACAGCAGAGGTTAGTAGATTTACCTCAGCACTACTTTCATTGTAACTGCAGAGGTTAGAGGGTTTACATCTGCACTCCTTATATCCATCGCTTCCTTGACAGCAAAGGTTAGATTTACATCTGCTCTCATTAGATCCATTGCTTCCTTAACAGCAGAGGTTACTGGATTTAGATCTGCCCTCCTTCAATCCATCATTTTTTTAACATCAAAGGTTAGTCTATTTACATCTGCCTTCCTTAGATCTATCACTTCATTAATAGCAAAGGTCAGCAGATTTACCTCTGCACTCCTTAAATCCATCTCTTCCTTAACAGCAGAGGTCAGTGGATTTATATTTGCATTCCCAATATCCATCGCTTCCCTAACAGCAGAGGTTAGTGGATTTACATGTACCCTCCTTAGATTCATCACTTCCTCAACAGAAGATATTAATGGATTTACATCTGCCCTCCTTAGATCCAGCACCTCCTCAACAGCAAATATTAGTGGATTTACATTTGTTCTCCTTAGATCCATCACTTCATTAATGGCAGAGGTTAGTGGATTTATGTCTGCCCTCCTTATCTTCATCGCTTTCTTAACAGCAGAAGTTAGTGGATTTACATCTGCCTTCCCTAGACCTATCACGTCCTCAACAGCAGCATACCTCTCAACCTCTTAGCACAAAAAATATGAACAAAGTCAAATATAATGGGGGGACAAAGCCCCCAAAACAGGGACAAATTGTAAATTTTGCTCTCATTAAATTAAAAAGTTGCTAGAATAAAATGCTTTGTGTTATCGTGCATTTTATGAAGGATATGCAGTCTAAACTTAAATGCCTGTCATTATTTAGTGACTTCAGTCCTCATGATTTGCTACACAAATCCAGAAAAACACAAATTTATGAAGAACAGACCAAAACTATGAGGCAAAAATCTGGATGTTCTGTGAAAATCTGGACAGTTGAGAGGTACTTCCTTAACAGCAGACGTTAGTGGACTTAAATCTGTACCCCTTATACCCATCTCTTCCTTTACGGCAGAGGTTAGATTTACATCTGCCCTCATTAGATATATTGCTTCGTTACCAGCAGAGGTTATTTGAATTATATCTGCCCTCATTAAATCCATTGCTTCTTCAACAGCAGAGATTAGTGGATTTACATCTGCTCTCCTGAGATACATTGTTTCCTTAATAGAAGAGTTTAGTTTATTTACATCTTCCCTCCTTGATAGATTGCTTCCTAAACAGACATGGTTACTGGATTTACATCTGCCCTTCTTAGATATTTCATTTCTTTAACAACAGAGGTTAGTAGATTTATCTCTGCCTTCCTCAGCTCCATCACTTCCTTAAAAGCAGAGATTAGTGTCTTTACCTCTGCATCAATAGATCCATCACTTCTTTAACAGCATAAGTTAGTGGATTTACATCTGCAGTCCTTAGATCCATCACTTCCTTAGCAGCAGACTTTAATCCATTCACATCTGTATTCTGTAGATCCATCTCTTACTTAACAGCAGACATTACTGGATTTGCATCTGCACTCCTTAAATCCATTACCAGCAGAAATGACTGGATTTACATGTTCCCTCATTGGATCCAGTTCTTCATTACCAAGAGAGGTTAGTGTCCTGAACTTCCCAGCACAGTAGCTGAAGGAGAATAATTCTGCTGAGTCTTAAGGGCAAATCTCTTCTTCCATTTATAATGTCTGACTCTGTTTAAGAATATCTAGATTTTTCTTTAAGGTTTGCACAAGCCCTGCACATTCCATTGCATCCATATTTAATAATATACTGGCTTTACACAAGGCTGTCTGTGTTTCAGCCATTTTCTGAGAAACAGGTGATTCTAGTAGCAACATCAACTTACTTGCTTAAATATTCAGTGCCATAATTTTTGTTGGAATTGTGTCCTTCTTTAGAGGCAAGAATTCCTCTGTATTTTTACAGCCGCAGACAAGTCATGATCGGTACCAAAAATGTATATGTTTTGTTTCATGAATGATATCTGACTTTTAAGTAAAGCAGCTCTTTTCAGTAGTTAATAAGACAAATATATCAAAGCTTTGTTTTGTGGAGGTAAAGCCAGGCACTGAAATGGTGCTTAATGAGCCCTTTTATATTCATGTGAGATGAAGTTTCTCAGTGATGGCAAACCATTCTAAATATTTTCAGAAAAGTATCTTATGTCCTGCCCCTCAAACCTTTCAGGCATACCACATAAACATACGTTTGTCCTCCTAACTTTGTTTTCAAAGTAATTCAATGATTACATCTGCATCTTCATTAAATGGATATAACTGACAGTAGATGTACATTTCATATGTTATCCTCATGGTTTGAAACTATGACCACATCTGAAGCTATCTTTTGAGTTAGCACGAAGAGTGTTCTATTCATATTGATCTCTGCATTGCATTATGGGGGAGGGTGTGGAGTGGCATTATTTGGGATCTGCAGTTGTTTTTGTTTTGTGCAGTTTGCTATGACTGCTTTGTCTGTTTTATTCATTTTAGTGTACAGCAAATATTAATATTAATTTGGTTTGTTGTGTTATGCTGGGAAACACATTCCCAAATGGCTTAATTATTTGACTGATGCACAGTAAAATTTTCCGTCCACCAAGTTTTGGTGCCCTGCTGACCAAAAGTCATAAATACTTACAATGTTAATACATATGTTATTATGTACATAGAATCTGCTGCCTTCCTTCCTTCCCTCCCTGAAACACGGTTAGCATGGATACCCTCTGCAACACTGAGCCCATCTCTTTCTGTACTCCATACATGCTGGTTGTAATCTTGTCAGCTTGTGTTTGCCATCGCAAGTAATGTCTGTTAAAACACTGCTGGGGTGCTGTTTACTTACTAAACAGGTGCTAACCTGATTTTGCACACTGAACCCAACATCTGTGATCTTTTTAACCTGTACCCACCACCACTATTGGTGTTCATGAAAATACTGTGGGGGTCATGTGCTGCTTACTTACATAAACTGGAGCTCATATATTTTTGCACATTGAACAAGCTGGCTGTAATCTTTTTAACCTGTGCCCACCCCCACACCTGGTGTTTGTCAAAATACTCCTGGGGTCCGGTGCTGCTTAGTTACATAAACAGGAACCCACATGTTCTGCACATCAACAGGCCATTTGCAAATTCTCTGCCTTTACCAACCCATATTAATTGATGCTTGTCAGAATACTGCTGGGGTATAGTACTGTTTACTTCCATAAATAGGAGACCACCTGTTACTACACACTGAACATCCTAACTGTGATCTTCTTAACTTGCTCCTGCCCCCACAATTGGTGGTTATAAAAATTCTGCTGGGTTCCTGTGTTGTTTACTTAGTAAACAGGAGACCACCTGTTTCTGTACACTGAATACAGTCATCTTCTCAGCTTTCAGCTGCCCCAGAATTGGTATTTGTTATAATACTGCTGGAGTCCTATGCTGTTTCCTTACATAAATAGGAGAGCAGGTGTTTCTACACCAAGGACATGCTGACTCTGATCTTCTCGGCTTGTGCCTGGCCCCACAGTTGATGTTTGTTAAAATACTGCTGGGGTCCTGTATGGTTTTCTTATATAAATAGTTGTGTATTAACTTGATAATTAGTTTAAATTAAGAAACAAGCAGAGTGTGTCACTTACTTGTAGCCACTGCATGATGCACCCCATCCCCCATGCACATGTTTTAGCTATACTGCTCCCTGCCCTCTATATTCATGCAATGGTTCAACATATATTGCTTTGTTGGCAAACTTAGCATTTTGTAAACAAGCTGAGATTCACTTTTCCTTCATTTTTTGGAGATGTACTTACATGGATAGTGGTAATCAAAGGTGTATCATTACTTATATGCACTATTAAGTGTACCTAGACAGATATACTGTCACTAGTGTAAGAGTCATTGCTTACTTTGCTCCACTCTCGCCTCCAATTTGTCAGAAACCTCATACTGTTTACTTCATCTAATTCCACCACCCCCAGTTGTCATGAATCTCTTCCTGTTAAAGGTATAAAAATATAAATTCTCATTCTGTCTGTAGCTCTACTTCTGCCTTAGACATTTTCTTCCCTTCACTCAGTCCTTGTCCCTCTTCTACCAGCTACCAGTGCTATCATTTGCCCAGTTATACCTCATGTATTAATAAAAACATTTTACATTGTCTTTACTTTCTTCTTTCTCTCAATTTTCCGTCACTCACATAAACCTTGTCTTCTTTTGCAATTTTGTTGTGCTTAACAATACATATTAGCTATTTGATCCTCCAAATCTCATCTCTGTTGCTTATATTCTTTCTTTGTAACCACTAGACTAAAGCAA
The DNA here is from genome assembly GCF_019279795.1 of Protopterus annectens. Taxonomy (NCBI): domain Eukaryota; kingdom Metazoa; phylum Chordata; order Ceratodontiformes; family Protopteridae; genus Protopterus; species Protopterus annectens. The sequence goes on along the minus strand of NC_056728.1, from coordinate 1,338,378,610 downwards.
GGCTCTATAGTTTTTCATCTCTTACTTCTGCTGCATCCATTGTAATATACCTATCAATTTCCTTTCATCATACCCCCTCCCTCAGATACTATGTGCACCCCACTACTCTTTTACATTCATTCTTTTTGACACAGACCTCCATCCCATACTCTTTTTGTACTGTACACTGCACTTTTATCAAATCGTCAGTAAGTTATTATGCATACTGTCCTACCTTACTAATCCTCTCTATTATAATCTTCCATTAAATCCCCTGTCCCCTTCATCCACACTGCTCCTCTCATATACATACATTCGTTAGCACATCAAAATGTCCCACATTCTCAACTCTCCTACTTGCCAGAAATATTTATCATTTTCTCAAAACCTTCACTACACACATTCCTCAACGAATCCAATAGCAGGGTCACGATACTTCATCATCCATAACTCCACTAAACCCAGGCCCCTACCAGCAAGCATTCTCAAATATTTACTCAAGGTCACATCTATAGCCTTCACACATCTAATCAGAGGGATATTTAAATAAATCCGGGCTCACATAACAAAAACTTCATCCCAATAATTTCAATACAATTCAATACATTTAAAGTTCCCTAAAATAAAAAATAGCCATATTAGGCATAGCAAATCTTTTGCCCCCCTTCTAATCTTATCAGATTCAAATCTCTAATTCTCAGTGTCACTTCAGCATCACTCAGGAATCTAATCCTGTTTCCAAAATCTCTTCTTACTTACAGCAAGAGCTACCATTAGCAAAGGTGTCTTAGTAAAGCTGGGATATGTCCTGCCCATCATATCCACAGCTTCCTGCAAAAATGCATCCACCCTACAGACCATAATAAATGAAATATGTTGCTTCATAGCAAATTCCCCCACTGAAGAACATCACTTCCTTTTTCTTTCATTATTTATGATGATTTAACTCTTAATTTCCTTGCCTCCTGCTCTAGTGACATGTCTGAATTCACAGGTGTCATTTCCAACTTAATCATTCATTCATTCTCTTTCAGCAGCTATTGCTCCATTACTTTACAAATAAACAACAATCTCTTCAATTACCTACCAAAACAATATCAAACCAAATGTTTTGATAATATTAAAAAACTAAAGGCTCCCTTCTTCCACATGGAATGGTCCCCTATGTCTCCTCCCAAGATCTCAACTCTGCAGCCTTAACCACCAAATTCCTGCTTCAACTAAAAGAATACTCACAACAAAAATTACTAGATGACAAAGGAACTCAAGCAACTTCTCAAATTAAGAGGTGAATCTTGGCAGAAATAGAAACACAGCCCATTCCCAGGGCATATAAAAAAAACTACGCTACTCTACGTAACCTTTTCAAGCAAGACATATACAAATAGAGAGGTAACAACCTTAAATTCAAACATCTCTCCACACTGGGTATGCCTAAGCACTCTGGGAATGAGATAACTTTACTGATATGATGTGAATAACCCACAACGGTACATCCTGAAATATCATCCAGTGTTCATAACACCAGCTGTTCATATATTGACTTCCTTAACTGATTACAGCTGAGTGCCACCTCCAGGTGTTTCTGCAGTTGCATCCTACTGATGCATCTTGACATCTGATGTTGCTTGCTCATATCTGCATTGAAAATTCCAAAATCATGCTACATACAAAGTATTAAAAGATTCCATCTTAAAGCTTCCACAATGGTAAACACAACTGTACTGATATTTGACCTCTGTCTAGTGCAGATAAAGATATATTAACTGATGTTCATATAATATTTATTTATATTGTGATACATTTCATGTTTTTATAAATATCTTGGCAACCAAGTAGCACAGATAGAACTGTTCATCCGCATATGAAAGCTCTCAGCTGGATGAATAAAATGCTACTGACATTATATGATGAGAGTTTGCTGAGACATTGTAAGTTGTTTACAAACCATTACAAAGTTAACAGTTACTGTGTTTATTCTTTTATAAATTTTAGTTTAAAATCTAGAACATAAATAATATAATCAGTCTAAAAATACTTTTGTGTGAAACAGTTTCCTATTTCTACTTCTTTAGTAACCCCTATAGTTCTAGACGTATGAACATTTGTTTGAAATGTGAGGATATAATTTGATTCTATAAAAACCTTAGGTTCCAGCTGTTGGACATTACAGAGCTCCATTGGAGAGAATGAGTTAATGAACACATCATTCTTCCCCTTACTGCCATGGACAGTTTGCACATCCATCAAATTCTCCATCCCTACTTCTCTTGATCCCACACTTCTGCTTTAAACAAAACAAATCTAAAGATAAAACTACACAGGAGCATATTCTCACAGATGCCCCTCCTCAGGCTTTAATAAGTTTTATAACTGGTTCCTATACTCCTGCAAATATTATCTTACAATTGTTCTACTTCATATCTACAACCTCTATTTACCTAAAACATCATGGCCCACGTCTGGAAAATAGCATCAGTCAAACCTCTTCCTAAAGCAACCAAACCTGACAATGTCTCACAGTTTCAATCCATCTCAATTCTTCCTAATCTCAGTAAATTTTAGTAAAAAGATCTTTTACATCCAGTTCACTAAGTATATCCAACAATGCCATCTTCTCTGCCTAAAATAACATGACTTTTGGAAAGGCTGGAACACCATTACCACCTAATGGACCCTCACAGGTAAACATGGATAAAAGTATCCTTACACTAGCTATCTAGGTAAATCTCACAAGGTCCTTTGACCTCATCAACCACACCCTTCTACTTCACAGCATAATTGAAACTGGAATAACTTCTGAAGCATCATTCTGGTTCAGAGACTTCTTATCCGGTAGACTCTTCAGAGTCAAATTATACTCATCCTTTTGGTAGAAGCTCTAATATACAAAGGTGTTCCACAAAGATCCATATTTGCTTCTTTCCTTTTCTAAAATTTTATCAACAAACATTATTATGACCTCCCCATAATTAGATCCTGCCTCACTCACTTTGATATTCAAACACAAATTCAAAATGAATTACAGCCACTTTACAAATGCTAAGCAAACAAAAACTTCTCGTCAACAACACTACATCTAAAAGTATGTACCTTTCGTACTCATCAAAAACTGGCTAAATCTTCAAATGTTCTAGATATCAAAGATGTTAACAACAACCCAAGTGAAACAACATCTTTCAAATTTCTTGGTATATGGCTAATCCAGTCCCATAACTTTTAAACTCATATAAAAAAACTGAAAAAAAATGCTCTACTCATCTGGGGTAGAAAAATCTCTTCTTACATAACAAAACCAATATGAGCTGTCATTTGCAAAGGAGTCCTTCTAGCTCAGCTTGGAAATGGCCTGCCCTTTATAGCTGCAGTGTCTAGGAAAAACACATTAACCCTACAGACCATCACAAATGAAAAATGTCAGTTCATATGTACCCCTTTATTTCCCATACTTTCCAAGTAGATTCTAATATTACTTGCATACTTCCACTTACCTAAAATCCCACTCTTCCAAGTCTGCCATCTGCCAATCACCTCAGTTCATTTTTATGCATCTTTTCTTATAGGGTTATAGTAAGCACTAGGCTAGCTGCCCCTGTGGGCCATTTTAAACCTAGCCAATTTCCCTTTTTGTACTCAAATTAACCTATCCCATTTGGTTACATACTGGCCTTACCCATCCCATAGTCAATAATTATATATTTACCCTAATGAGAATAATTAAGATCATGCCATAGATAATTTGAGGGGACTCATGCATGGGATAAAGCATTTAGGAGTTGCCTCTGTCCATTAGTAGTATGGGGCAGTCCTGGGGTACATTTTCTATTACCCATCCATAGATGTAAGTTGCTCTTGAAAATGGACAGGGATGAACTTTGTTTTATCTGAATAGGGAGTCTGTTCCACAGCAGTGGTATTGTCTGTGAAATACACCTGTCCCTCCAAAATGTTCTGCTGATGTTGCAGAAGAGATTTGGATCCCTAGACTGAGTATTTCTGCTGTCGTTTGACTTGCTGATGTGCAGTAAATGCCTCAGTAATGGGTGAGAGGTTGCCCTGTAAGCCAGACACAGGCCACCTCTTAGCAGTCTGTAGCATACTGAGTACAGTGACAGGGCTTTGAGTCAGTCCATGTAGGACACATTGTTTAGGACTTGTATCCTTTTAGTAAGGTATCTCTGTGGGTGTCCCAGTTATTGCATGTGTCTGGACAGATACATACCAAAGAAGGCATTATCATCAATAACTGGCCTAATGAGGGCTGAGTAAAGGGGAGCAATGACATCACCCCTTGATCTAGAAACAATCCCCTTGTTTATAAGCTGTGCAATATAGAAAGACTTTCTTACAACAATGGACATGTTCATCAAAAGTTAGGTCACAGTCCACATAAGTTCCCAAATCTCAAACAACTGGGTTAACTCTTAGGGGCATGTTATCAGTATGGTAGTTCCCTGGGGTAGATGACTTCCCAAAGGATACATTAGTGCATTTTTTGCATTTAGTTTCATTCCATGATTCTTGTGCCTCTTAGCTATAGTTATAGTAGTACCAATGAACGTAAGAGGCCATTATTAGCTACACTGTACTTCACATCTATAATAAAGCTGGTCCTCCAAAATATTGACTCTTCTAGACCAAGGTCTGTAATTTGACTAAGACTATTTCTATTATTTAACTGTAGTCAGCTTTTTTTTCTGGTCTCTTCCATGGATCACCATAATTTCCTGTGAAAACTAACCAACTAATTAAATAAATAAACAATATTACACTTTTCTTGATCTTCATTCCCTGTTCACATTTCTGGCCTCATGTTCAGGTGCAGTTTACTTCCAGCAAATCTGCTTTTAATAGTGATGCAATATATTTAAATTCCAGTACTGACAATGCATGCATTTTATGGATCCTGTACCTCTATGCCTTTGTGTCTCTACCTGTCTGCCAGTCTGTCTATCTGTCTGTCTATCTATCTATCTATCTATCTATCTATCTATCTATCTATCTATCTATCTATCTATCTATCTATCTAATTACAGCCTGCCTCAGTGATATGTCTTACCATCTGTCTGTCTGCCTATCTATGTTTATTTCTGGTTCACCCCAATGTTTTAGATAGTCTTTCCAAGTTCTCAGATTCATTTTTCTTACTTGGTACATTCCTCTAAGGGCAAACACCAGTGGGTTGTGCTTTATCTATGGATTTTATCAGTTTGAGTACTCCTGGTGTAATATCTGTCTTCTGGGTTATTTTACTGATGTTCTACTGCATTGTGTTGGTATAATAATGAACTACACAATACAAAACCTCACTGCCTGTTCTAACCATTCTGCCATTCATGGCTAATGCATTGTCATTTTATGATACATCAGAATTCTTTGGAACTATAAGCTATGTAAACATGTCTCCAGATCATTTGCTCAGTCAAACAATCAATCCGTCAATTAAAAACTATGTATTTGTATACCTAATAGGGCAGAGCAATGTATTAGAATAATAAATAAACCAGCATTAGTGCATGATTATGTTGTCAGTTACGAGCATGATTAACCTTGTTCCTATTACAACAGTAGAATTGTATCTGTCCTAATGATGTAGTTCCACAATCTTTTTCCAAGTGTTTTTGTGCTCTGTTAAGGCCACAAAGTAATGGTGTCACTGGTAATATAAGGGGAAGCATATATCAGGCATATGGGTAGTCGTATGAGATGGCAAGGCTCCTTTGTTGATATGTAGATCACAGAGTATGCTTGCCTCTAATTACCTGAACTACTAATAGCATTGATAAAATGTTAGTCATTAATTCTTTTTGGTTAGACAATGACATACTTTAAACTGCCCTGAAATCCTATTTTAAAAAACACAAAAAGTATATTTTAATTATTCAGCATCAGTGAAATGTTTTGCATATCATCTAAGGCATTAACTGCTCACTAAAGTATTTGGAAAGAAGTAATGTGCAAAGTTCTATTCATTTTGGTGTGATGGCTTGCTGGCTAACATTTGGGACCAGTACTGCGGCAGACATTTTTAGCATTTACTGTAATAATATTATTTATAAACCCCATGCTGAGCAGTATTAGCATGTGTGAAAGGGTAAATGGAAATGAAATTGCCTTGGCTTGTTGAATGGCACAATGGCACTGTTTTGAAATGTTGACAGTGTTTATGTGAGAAAACAGTAAGTGGCATTATGCAAGAATAGGTCTTAGCATGGCTTAGCCTCCAGCAGACTCTTATCCTGCTAGTGCAATATAAAAGAAGCAGGGAAGTGAAAAGCAGTGACCTTGTCAATTTACTTTTCCACAGTCATTCTCTGCTTTGTTCTGCTTATTCGAGAGCCTTATGGATGTATATTGTTTGTCCATAAAAACAGTGAACAGTATACAAACCACTAGGATAAAAATAAACCATTGATGCCTGGTGACCTATGACAAAAAGTTTTATTCTGAGAAAGGCTTTGTATTAAAACATATGCCAGCATTTGAAATTCTGAGTGCTTGTCTGTAATACTGAGATGGCATTATATTAGACACGTAAGTGTAGCACCCTGCTAGCTTGTAGATCACATTATAAAATTAATGCAAACGAAAGTAGAAAAGGGGGTAATAAGTTTGTACTATACAAAGAGCAACAAATCCACATATACGTGTAATTATGGAACCATAAATACATATTTTAATATCCTGCAGATATGTCTGAAATGGGGCTTCTGATATCAGTAATATCCTGGTTAAAAAAAGGCTAAATAAGTCAATACATGCATATATGCATACATACGAACATAAATAAATAAACAGATACATAGATAAGTAAATAAATAAATAAATATGCTAAATAAATAAATAAAGAGAAAATGAAAGAAATTCTGTGTGAAACATTTATTGCTCCAAATAAATGCAATGTCTTTATCTATATGCTTGCTCTTCAGGATTTCCCCTTCACCTTCTTTATCCTCAATGTTTACAAACTAGCAATCACTTTTTCCTCTATCTAAACATTTCCTCCAAAAGTTGTAGCAGTATTATTAGACCAGAAGAACAGGGGCAGTCTTATTTCAGTATCAGTATAAGAACATGAGATGCCATTGCCTGTTGGTTAATTTCCAGTGGAATATAAAATATGATGGCCATTTATCAGGTCCCCCCCCCCCTTCTTGCACCCTGATACCAAGATGGTGGAGCTTGTGCCTGCAATCATCTTATAATGATGATCCTTTCAACCTGTCCACCTCCAAAGACAGACAGACACATACACACACACACACCCACACACTCACACACACACACACACACACACACACACACACACACACACACACACACACACACACACACACACACACACACACACACACGCACACACTCATACACTCACACAAAACTATAACACACAACTGATGCTGCAGACATGGCAGCAGACATGTGTTGCTATGCCGCAAGAGTATATCTACAGATGACCAAAGAGACAAAACATGCAGGCATGTCTGGTGATATCGACCATTCCTTCTCTTAGGCAAGAAGTCATATAGATAGCCACTTCATCCAGTGCTGCCTGCATGCAAATGCACTTATGGACCTTTTTTGTTGAAGAATGGTATTAAGGTTTGGCCAAATAAACATCTGACTTGTGTATCCCCTGCATGTTACATGCTGTGGTGTCTGCAGAACAACAGAGGCTAGGGCTTGCTACAGTGTTCCCAGCCCTACCAAATGGACACTATATACCACAGTGTCTTAAATACTGATATGCTTCTAATGATGTTGTTGTTCATATCCATGGGACACATCACGTGTGACACACAGAATGAAGTCACAGTTTGATAATATGACAGTGATATTCCATTCATTGTGATGCTGTTCTCATATAATAAAGATGAGTGCTGCTAACATCAGCTCAGCTCACTGTGGTTGTACAATGCAGCATGATGTGCCTATTTCCTTTGTTCATATTCATTATCTGGAATGCATATGGGCAGCCCTAGTTATACATGCAGAGGAAGCAGTTCTTAACAAGAGAAGAAGCACCTTCTGCCATGCTCAGTGCAGTTATATTCAGTTCTCTTGAGAATGTACATGGCTGCTCAGTGCAGTTACTGTATATTCACTTCTCTTGAGAATGTACATAGCTGTTCAGTGCAGTCATATTCAGTTCCCTTGAGAATGTACATGGCTGGTGAACATTCATGAGAAGCTCCGTTACATGGGATGGACAAGACTTCATACACCACATGTGGGACACCAGCACACTTTGTGTCCCCTGACACCACAATATCCTGCTATGAGACCATAGTGGCTTGTTCAGCCATGTCTAGTATTATGTGCCATTTTTCCTCTGTGATGTTGGTAATAAGCATGATTTTAATGGACTTAGTAGTTATACCATGCATCACGGGATGAAAGGCACCACTGTCATGTGATGCAAAAGACAATAAGGAACCACAACCAAAAGGTGAAGTGATGTCCAGAAAATGCATGCAAGTCTGTTTCAGTGATCAATACACTAAGTACAATGTGGACCCAGTATTGCACACAGCTGTGGTGATGCCAGTTCATAAGGGTGTCCCTACCACTGACCCCAGAAAGTACAGACCCATTAGTCTGATGAGTTTCATATGTAATGCCATAGAACATATCATAATGGACTTGATTTAACATTAATATCAATAATTTCATCAGAAGTGACTCCAAGCAGTTTGGCTTTGTCAAGGATAGATCCTGTCTGATGATTGTGATAAACTTCTTCAGGAGGCAAAACAAGCTGGAGGCATTGGACACTGTCCATACAGTGCAACTTGACCTTGCCAAGGCATTTGATACCATACCTCATGCCAACTTTATAAACAAGATAACTGTACTCAGAATTGACTCCTGTAGATTTAGATGAGTTGCAAACTGGTCAAAGGACAGAATTCACACACAGAGGGTGTCAATGCTTCTTCAGAGAGTATAAATGTGACCAGTGGATTTACCCAGAGATCTGTCTTGGGGCATATGCTACCTAGCATGTACTTCTCTGATCTGCAAATGACAATCTAGAATCTCTTGTTAACCAAGTTTGTGGATGACTGTCAACTGGGTGTCATCTTGAAGTCTCACTCTGACACAAGCACTAACATGAGCTTACGTTTGTTAAGAAATGGTGTACTAAAGCAAGCTCAAATTAAATGCTAAAAAGTGTGATATTGTTGCATTCAGTTCATAGGTAATTACTAGGCTTGCAGTCCAGGGGACCACTGTGAAGCTGAGACGAGATTTCCAGTTGCCCCCAAACACTTTCTCGTTAATTGATTTGCTCAAGGTCATACAGAAGGGATGAGTCAATCAAACCCTGCACCATGGGAACTACAGCTCACAGGCTTTACCCTCTGCACTAACTTGTAAACAATCCATCCCACCAGACAACAACAATTCAAAATGAGAATGCAATGAGAGATCTTGAAAAATGGGTAGATGGTTCCCCCTTGTTTGACTACCATCTTGCAGTGATGGTTCAAAAGTCCTTTTACCTTGCACAATGCACAGCAAAAGGTATATCTTAAAGATCAAAAGAAGTCCTTACCCACTTGCATTCCACACTAATAAGACTAGAATACAGTGTCCCCTTTAGGATGTATTTCACTCACCACATTAAGCTCCTGGAAAGACCACAGAGGTTCCTAACTAAAAAATTAAAATCAAGGCCTTAAAAAACCTGAACTACCAGGAGGGACTAGAAGCCCTATCACTATATTCAGGATCCTATAGTTTCTTTAGGGGTGATATATGCCTCAGGCCTTAAGGGATACATGTACAAGATCTCTTATAACCTCATAAATCAAATAGTCGTACAAATACTAGGACCAGAGACCAAATAAATAAAACAAACTGGAGAGAGAGAGAGAGATTTGTCATATAGTGCCTAACCCTTCTCTAGAACAAAATTTCCTCTCCAAATTAGGCAGTGTATGTTACTATCTTCCTTTGAGAGGTAGCTATTTAAATGCATGGGCATTCATAAATTCAACCCTGGTATGAGTGCTCTGAACTTCCTTGAAAAAGGAGGTAAGGACTAGGGTGGCTACTGGCAAATTCTTAATGGCCTCCTGGCCCAGTTGCCTTGTATTTTCTATGATTTCTAACAGCATATGGGAATATGCACAGCTGTCCTGGATATTGGCTTCAGACCTCCACCGTCAAGTTGAACTACACTTAATTAATTTACCTTTCAATAAGCCATCCCAAGCCCCTCCCTCACTGTTTCTCTGTGAAACAGAATTTTCTAGTCTTCCAGCACCCCTTTATCCATGGTAACTACCTTTCAGGCAAAGTGCTATTTTTGTACAGAGGCAGACACACACACTCACACACAGACACACAGACACACACACACACACACACACACACGCACGCACGCACGCACACACACACACACACACACACACACACACACACACACACACACAATCGCACACACTTCCCAAGGAAGGCTGGCAGAATTCTGCAATTCCCAACAACTTTCTTAGCTTTCTTCCTCACTTGGTAGTATTCTCACCACTCTCGAGAAGTCAGAGACTTTCACTTATCTGGCACTGACTAATTGAGCCAAATCATAATACACTAATTAATACCTCTTTCACTAGTAGCAGTCTTGTAGGAATATGACGCATGGTGAGCTAACTAACAGTGTAAAGAACGGTGACCCACTTTTCAGACAGACAGTGCATAAATACACTTTAATAAATACTTAAATATATAAATAAAACCAGCCAGAAGAGCTTGAACTTTGCTTAAATAATAAGGGCCAAGACATAAATACAGAGTAAAATATATGTAGGTTGGCAAAATATTGAAAATTAATAAAAGGACTGCCTATTGGGACACACACATATGGAGTATGCCATGTTTTGATTCATTTTCTGTCCATGATCTTCTCTTAAAATAGTGCTTTTATGGTAAAACGGGAGTACTGATAACTGTGGTGGGCTTAGTAAATCTGCAACCTTTATGTCTAAGAAGAATAAAAATAAAAGAGGGAAAATGGATTTGTGTTCTCTTCCCACGTTGGCTATATCAGATGGAGCCTCAAATAAAAAGCCACAACTAAGAGGTAGCAAACTGCTTACCATTTGATATGCAGGAAATAGATACACAATTTGGTTGGCTGCTTTCTGAAATTCAAAAGGTGACTGGGTCATTGGTGAAGTATATGGTGTGTATGGACTCTAAAATTAAAGATACTGATAGACTGTTACACTGTACACAGATACCCTTTCAGAAGTTAACAAAGAACTGGTGATTGCAAAGCAAATGTTGAGGCTGTATAAGGACAGAATAGAATACCTGTAATGCAAATTCATCTATAGGAAAACAGAACTCAGCAGAAAAATGTAAGGAATTCCTGAAGGAGAGAAGAAAGGTGACTGTTTTCATCTGAATGTTCAAGTATTCTGAAAGAGGAACTGGCTCTGGGCAGGCACATTGAAGTTTTGTTCCTACAACCCTTACAGCTAGATCACAGAGACCCACCATAATCTGATTTAACTTTTATGCCATTAAGAAGAGAGTCATCTTGAAAATGTGGATCCTAGGGAGGACATGGATGATGAAGAAGTTCAGTATATATGTAGACATTTATTATTCCCAAGAAACTTGAGCTATGAGAATGTTTTTCAGTACAGCAATAAAACTGTTTCACATGAATAAATGGTGTTTTAGACTATTATAACAGAGGTCAAAGTTTGGCTCCCCGGTAGCTCTTACACTTTTGTATCACCAGAGGAAGCAAGCTCAGAGGTGGCTTTGCCTTCTACAGCCCCCTCTCTACACTTGCATCCACAAATATAGCAGTTAATTTTGCCCAGGTTTACACTTCATCTAACACGTCCACCCATCAGGAGATGGAACCTTTTACACTTTTTAAGAGAAGATTAGTCAGTTGTCAACACTCGCCACTACTCCATCTACCATGATCATTCAAATTATATAACAGGGCTAATATTGTTATGATATGAAGTTGGCTCTCTGCATCATGATTTTTGTTAGACTGGGACAAGCAAGTTACATAGCTCTGTTTCAATGGATACTTTTGAAAGAGACCATTGTAATTTTTAAGTATAAAAAAATTATTATATGGCCTTTTCTGCTCCTGTTTAATGTCATTCTCCACTTGTGATCTGGAAGAGAAAATAGCAGGCATAATGGATGTATCACATGGTAACATGCAATGGTGCACACTGTGTGAGTGAGGGTACAGCTGTACAATAAAATCGGTTAGAAGGTTATAATTAACAGTGGTCTAGAGGAGCTTTCTTGTAAGAGAGTTCAACAAAGAAATTTACACATCTGCGACAAGGCTATTTCCCCGCCTTAATATATTAGAAGCGGTATAACCACAGGTTGTTACTTTTATTTTCGATAAGATAAAATTTTCTTTGTTTTTATTCACAGCAGGTCTAGTTTATCTTAAACAGTGATTTTGCATTGTCATAGGATTTAGGGATGTGCGGCCTGTGACTGAAACAAGAAACTGCAAAATCATTCACAATTTTTTCTGTTTAAGGTGCAAGCAGAGAATTTGCTTAAGGATTTATTTGGACCTCTGCAGCAGCCCTAAAAGACCATCATACCTTCTCTTCCTCCTTGGGAGTCATGTATAGTTGAAAGTTTATCCCACTATGGCTGTATTTTGGTACTGGGATTACAGTGACTGTTTATTCTGCAACAGTGGTTTTGTCAGTGCAGGACATTAAATGGGAGTGTTTTTTAAAAAAATACACAGGAGATTTTGCAAATTCTTGGGGCCTGGGGTCTATGGACAAGTCAATCAACTGGTTTAAAGAAATGTAGAATCTCTTGTGGCATCACATATGGGTAATTTTAAATATTTGATCTGGAATGTAAATGGAATTGATAATCCAGTAAAGCAGGCCAGGGTGCATTTATCAGAAAAAAAGAGCAGACATAATACACATTGGATCTAGAGGTTTTGATGCTGTTCGTTTTGCGGATGTGCAAAAGGACTATCAGAGCTGGATCCAAGAATGTCTTGTATGCCAGGCATAGATCACCACTCAGTAACCTATAGGAGACTGAGTATACAGATAGGGCTTTAAGGCAATCCACATAGGACACTGTGTTTATACTTTGGAGTCTCCTGGTAAGGAGCCTTTGTGGGCATTCCAAACGTTGCATATGTCTGGTCAGGTACATGATGAAGGGAGCATTATACTCAATGATGGGTTTGATAAGGGCCAAATAATGTAATACTATAACTTTCTTTGACCTGGATGCCATGCCCTTACTTTTAAGATGGGCAATATAGAGTGATTTTCTAACTATCTTGGCCACATGTTGATCAAAGGCCATCTTTTGTTCATAATGTGGCATCATCCTTGGTGAAGGTAGAATGTTGCTCAATGCAAGGCACAAACCTGCCTGAGACACATACTCAGAGATATCAACAATAACTCTCTTTATATAGTCCAGGGAAGTACATCTCAGGTCATTAATGCCCACATGGGGTATAATGGAATCATACTGGTACCTGTGCTTTAGTGACTTGACTGCATGCATAACTTAGCAGATCCTGCCTCCAGATAAACAGCTAATAGTTATCTTTTCCTTGCTCAGTCTGTTGAGTGGGGCATCTGTGTGTCATACCATGGAGACCTCTATGACAAGATTCATGGCTAATGTGTTGGTTTGCCTTATGGGCTTTGCTCTTGGGACTCCAGAGGGTGTAGCAGTTAATGAGGTTTTTGGTGCTGCTTTTGCTGAGTGCTTTAGAGAGTGCTGAGGATATATATTACCATTTATAGGCTTAGAAGGTCTTTGAGGTTTGAAGATTGCTTTTTAGTGCCTCAGCATAGGTTGGTCTATGTGTGTAGTGGAAATTATGAGTGGTGGATGCAGTGTGTGTGTGTTCTTAACAACCTGGTTTGTATGCAAGATTTTTTGCCGCCAATGAAATTGTGTATGCGCATCTCTTGCATGTTTTTTAGGATTAAATGGTTATCTGTGAACATGAGACAGCTGCTACATTGTCTCAGGATGCTCATATCTATCACGTTGGCTGTTGAGACATTTGGAAATTGCATATCCATGTTTTCCGGACCTGTATTTTGGTGGACTACTTTAGGTAGTAGACTGGGTTATACAGAGATCTCCTTTGGTGGTCTCTGGGGTTTGGCACTAGACTAGGTTAGATTGTGCTAAGGTTTGATAGTAGTGCTGTTTAACATGCAAACTAGCTGTTCTAACCTTGTCTCCACAAAATGACTGTTTTAATCACACTAAGTAACAGGTTTTACTTCTAAGGCAAGTTTTATAGATAAGTTGTTTGTGTCAGTACAGGGCACTGCTAACCTCTTGCTGTAATAACACCAAGAAAGATTGCTTGCAAGTATAATGATTCAATAAAACATAAACTACCTTGACAAGGTAATTTCAAGTATTAGGGACCTTTAGAATTATTTAAAGGTAAAATCAACAAATAAAGTAAAAATAAAACAGTAGTACTCTAAGCAGTTTACTGAAGTGCAAAACAATAAAATAAATCTCTTATCCACCAAGGATGGAGTAGGATTAACTCATAACCCCCTCAGAGTCTGGCTAGGGTGGCAAGAAGATAGGAGCTTTGGGAAAAGGAGCAGGAGGTAATTTGTACTAAGGGGTATTTACTCAAGTACAATACTGGTTTGCTGGGCAGGAACTAAATATTAAGGATATATGGAAAACAATGGGTGGGAAAGTACTTTAAATAGGTTACACAACAGACAATATTTATTTTATTTTAGTTTAGTTTAGTTTACATTTGTATACCGGGAATATCTGACTGGGACAGATAGCCCTTTTTCAGAGAAGGCCCAGAGAGAAAAGCTCCATTACAAATAAATTAAAAAGTACACTGAAAATGGTTAATAACAATGAAAGACAGGGCAAAGAGACTTTGGAAGTCAAATTAGCACAAGGGGCAGAATCCAGAGAAAAGCCTTTTAAAACCAAACCAAGAAAAGGGTGGTAGGTTGGGGGAAACATTGAAATTGGAGTTCAAATCTTGTGCTTACAGTTTCATAAGTTTTTAGCTTAATGTCTTAGTGGGGGTTGGGACAGACTCAAGAACAGGGAGAAAACAGTAGCAAGGTAAACAGAAAGGCACTGTAACACAATTTTAATCAGCTATATACAGCTATAAATGTTCTGGAGTACAAATCTTGGAGCAGTATTCAGAAAACTGCCACTACTGCAAACCCACCACAGATTAAGGCACCAGATAACTG
Source organism: Protopterus annectens (assembly GCF_019279795.1). Taxonomy (NCBI): domain Eukaryota; kingdom Metazoa; phylum Chordata; order Ceratodontiformes; family Protopteridae; genus Protopterus; species Protopterus annectens. Next base: position 1,338,363,374 of record NC_056728.1, on the reverse strand, counting down.
GAATACAGCTTTAAGCAACAAATAACAGCTAAATTAAGTAGTGAAGCACAAACTGTAAAGCAGAATTCACAATATTGCCACTACTGTATACCTACCACAGACTAAGGCACCAGACAATGCAGAAATGTACCAGTAACACTGTATTAAATGTGGCTCAAATCTGGCAGCAGATCACAGTCATGTCACAACTGTGAAATAAGCTACAGGATTACCCAGACTGGGTTCAAAACCCCAAAACAAATCCACCGTTTCCATGTAATTCTACTTATGGAATTAGTATCATGTATAAACTCCTGCTACAAATGAAGCTACAGGACTAAGGCCCCAGGACAGGCCAAAAAATGTAAGTCAATAAATGGACAAAAAGCAGACAAGTACAAAAAAGTATCAGCACACAGGTCACTGTAAGAGCAACTTAAAAAAGTTAATCAGAATTTAAATAAAAGCTTTTTTTTCCCCTTATAATGAAGGACTTGTATCTCACACCTCTCATAGTCTCAAAGAAAAGATCCTGTTTTGTGTCTTCCCTTTTCATGAAAAGTTTATATCTCATACCTCTCAAAGTCTTGAACTTTGTTTTGATGAAGGGTCTTTTGGCAGAAACTTTCTGACTTAGGCTTATATCCCTCTTGATTTCCCCCACATCAAAAGTGCTAGAAATTATTTGGGAATGGTTGCTACTGCAAGAAGTAATGGTACTATGTGGAGGGGACCGGAACACCACATTTGCCTGTCAGGAGGTACACTTTTGTCCAGCATCATTGCTTGCCCTTTCTCTGGGGAAAACAGTTAAGATATGAATATGTTTAGCTTACTTGGTGCACTGGGACGTCTAGCTGCATGGTATGCCTAGATTTGTTGGTTATTCAAGAATTGATAAGGTATTAGTGTTAACAAAACAGGACCATTGTTTCTTCAGTTTAACTTGTACCCTGTCTGTCTTTCTGACCATGTCTATGTGGTGAGATAAGGGTATATCACAAATACCTTGATTCCCACTGGAAGTTTAACTTGTTCTGCTGTGTGGGGACACTTCTCTGGAGATGGTGGCTCAGTATTTTGAGAACTGGACAGAGCTAGTGGTAAGGTAAAGGCTTACCTTGAATGGGAAATCAGATGCTTTTAAAATCAAATTTAGATCCATCCTTATGTCTTATGTAAAATGCAAGCAAAGTAATGCTGTTGTAAAGCTTAGAAATCTTCAGCAGAACTGTGTAACCATTAGAATAACTATGTGAGGTATAGGTTAGAGGAGAACAAGAGAGAAGTGGAAACATTAAAGAGAAACAGTTAGTCTTAACTGAGCTATAAAATAGATCAAGCTGTTAGGACACTGGAGACTAGGTGATTTGATGTCTTCCCAGCATCCTTAAAGTTATTATTTGTTTACCTTAGACATCAAACAGTAAACAGATCAGTAACCAAACTCCTGCACCCTGCAATGAGGCAAGCTCTTTTATCTCCTGCTCAGATCTTGGATGGCTTTGCACTTTACTAGGGAATTCTGTGTAAGTCAGAGAATAAAGGCATTGATTTTAGGGATAAGGTTTCAGAACACTTAGCTGATCTGAGACAACTCCTACCAAATCAGGATGGTAACATTATATGTGAAGAAATAATTGACAAAGTACACATTGTCTATAATAATCAAGGAAGAGCCAAGTCTCCGGGCTCGACGGACTCCCTTTGGAGATGTACAGATGGGAGAGTGATAAGTGGCTTAGCCAGTTTACAAGACTAGCAGATTCCATACTGAGCACTGACATCTCACCTAACTCCTGGGAGGAGGCTATCATATCACTTATTTTAAAGCCTTTTAAGTATCCCAAGAACCCTACCTGTTACAGGCTATCAGTGCTGAACCATTGTTATAAATGTTTCATGGTCATTATGGTTTGCTGATTGGCTGAGTCTGTGGTTCATCTGGACCAAATTAAGTTTATTCCAGCTAGAACTATACATAATAATCTTTCGAAGACTGCTCTCTTGATAGATGATACAGTGAATTATAAACCATCACTATTGCTAGCTAATATAGATGTAGAGAAAGCATTTGACAAGATAAAATTGGGAATTTCTGATAAATATATTGTTTTAAATGGGGTTTCTGCAGTCTTTTCTTCATCAGTTTAAGAATTTATAATAATAGAGCCACAGCTAAGATTAAACTGAGTATGAGACTATTTCCCAATTTCCAAGTAAGAAGATGTATTTCTCAACAGTGTCCATTGTTGCTGTCATGGTTTGCTGCTTATTTGGAGCCTTTAGCACTTAAAGTTCACACTTCTGTAGTGGTTGAAAATATGTTGGCCAGTAGAGAATGTGCACTTTCTTTGTATGCAGATGGCCTAATACTTTTACTTTTCTAATGCAGAAAGGGGCATGCCTCCTGTTGCAGATGTATGGCACACTGTCAAAATACAACACTAATGTACATAAAACAGAAAGAATCATGATAAATTATCCCCTTCAGACACTTCGGCACAGGAATTCTCAAGCCTGTTGGGCCCCAACCAGATGATATGCTTGGTTGTTCAATTTATTAATACTGTACATCCAGAGAGATAACAGCAAATTGGGTGATTAAAAAAACAGAAATTTGCTTCAGCGGTGGAGGTTGCTTTGCTTAGATATTTCTCATTGTATACATGCCCCAAAGTGGTTTATTTTGTCATTAGTAATGTATGTGGAACAAGGGCTCCTGGGCTGTTTTAACTCTATAACATTGCATAACTGATGAAAATATCATTGGACTTTGTGTGGGCTAACTCTCTTCATAGAGTGACTTTGCACTATTGACATTGCCACAGGATTTGGGGAGAAAGTGATTCCAAGACTGGGAAAACTACATCAGAACAGTTAGGTTTAGAGTGCAATTAGCTCTGATGAAATGTGGATCCTCACCATTTTGGAAGGGCATGATGCTGCTTAGGATGGAAGGTTTAGAAGCTTACTTTTGGATGTTGTTCAGAGTCCCTAATTTGGAACAGAGGACAGGTACAGACCTGATTTCAGAGGTGATGACTACCTTAAAGTGGGCCTTTAAAACTACAAACATTACTGCCAGAAAATCAGATTTAACACTGATGCACGTTATGTTTAAGAAATTCCCAGGATGGGCCTAGCTAACATTGGGAGAACAAGAAGAATGTCAGTATTGGGACCAGTTAATGGAAAATTGTGGTAAGACTCCCATTGACTAGATTTAATGCTACCTGCAGTTTAGATGATTCACTGGAACCCTATAACCTGGCACTGGTAAAAATGCATGGAACCTACTACACATTGATCCCGTGGACTGTACTAGACTGATTTCCTTCATCTTCGCTTACAGGATGAGGGGAAGTCAAAATAAAGGTACCATAGGCTAGACACATAATATATTTATTTATTTATTTATTGACATTTGTTGACCGGGAAAGTCCACTGGGCTTGAGACCCATTTTCATTGGAGGCCCAGGGAGAAAAGCTCCAAGTTACAAGAAAATCATTACATGAATTTGTAAGGAAACAAAATTATAATTATAAAGCAAATGAAATAATACAGAAAACTATCTAAACAGCACATATGCTGCAAAAGGGCACAATACAGTAGCAATGGAATGTTAGCATTTATTTTATTTTTATTTTATTTTATTTTACATTTGTTAACTGGGAAATTCTGACTGGACCAGGTTACATCATGTATGCTGAGCATAGTAATATAACAAGAAATTAATAAAAACACTCCAGGTAAAAGAAGATATAGATCATGGGTAAAAAGACAATGTCAGTTATACATTGGTAAGAAAAGAAAATATATCAAGTAAGATTCTACAGTTAAAAGTACCATGTAGGAAAATTATACAGTTAGAAATATTTAACAATACAGCTCAATTTTTTTTTTTGGGGGGGGGGGAGTAGGAAAAGGGAAAGATAGAATTGGAGAGTTAAACTTAAAGGTAAGACGGATATAGTTAGAATCTTATAGCTACGTAGTGGGAATAAGATTATAGGTGGCATATATTTAATGGTAGTATTAAAAGTAGAAAGTGAGAGAGAACAG